>NC_061088.1:67173107-67238107 GCF_015104395.2 Macrobrachium nipponense
TCCATAACATCTATTATTGAGTTCTTTCAAAAACATAAACTCATTTCAGTAGAATAGTCTGAATAAGTTGAAATTTGAGTTTGTCGCATAAAAAGGAGATTCGGGATTCATGAGTCAAGATTAATTCAGAAAACTCAACCGTTACACTTTTTTATGAGATATAAGGTGTCGAAGTGATTCTGAAGGTAGAAGAGAGAGAAAAGAGGAGATTGAGCTATCTTGAACCGGTAAAATACTGAAGCTACGACTCAAATCATGTTATAACGACGAGGAAAAAATATAAGTCCGTCGATATTTAACACTCCTTGGCTATAACTAGCGATTAAGTCCTCTCTTTCACTCGCTGTAGTCATAACCTTTTGCCACTTCCAAGAGGCAATAAGCGAATGAGAATTAACGAAATAGAGTGAAGAAAAGGCAATATGATGGAAGGAAGGAGTTCGGTATATTCATTGTTGGTAGATTTTGAGAACGGAGACAATGTAAAGAATATTCCAGGATACTTAGCACAGCTTTATTGAGATCAAAAACCAAAAGCTTGCTCCTCAAGAGAGAGATCCATTATTTATCTGCGCATGCCTACTACAGAGTTACCTTAAAAGATAAAAGACGTTTTTGTTTGAATCAAGAAGAGAAAACGGAAACAAAGGACACAACAAGTTCTTGTAATGTTAGAGTTTAAGGTGAAAGTCTGCTTCCTGAAATAAACAAGAATTAGCTCCTACTTTAATTCAGGTACATATGATGAGAGCGAGACGACATTCCCTTCATAAGTTACTGCAGTCGCTAAAAAAGAGAGAGAGAGAGAAAGTAAATGGTCCAGGATGTTGTTATATCTGCATACCAAACCCATTACCTAAAACATTGCTTGATGTTAGTCACTAGGGAAGATCCTCTTCTTAGAGGTAGGAAACGTGGCATCAAGACAAAGTTTTTCGTTCTTGACCGAGACCTTGTTGACATTTTATCACTTAAAACACATTTAAGGTGATTTTATTAATGTATTATTAGTTTAAGAATGGTGTAGTTTGGCAAGTTATCATTTGGCGTGACTGAAATGACAGTTGTCATTAATAGACTTTGCTTAAATTGAGAGTGACTGGCTGCATTTCATAATGAAATGGGTAAAAAGTTCACACAGTAGAAGTTATGCTTCTTCTAAGGTCGTTTTATATTTTGCTGATTATGAAGCATTTACACGGTGGAGAATTTCCAACTTTGTGTATGATAACAGGATGTTTAAATATGTGTGTTAGTCCACCTTATGGAAGTGATTAATTGTTCGAGACATCAGGTCAGAGTAGATTGGGTTCCCATGGCAACAAATCATCAAATCTGGAATGATTTATCTAAAAATTTAGCCATGTCGAGATTGTCAGTTAATCAGCATATCTGCCAAATTTGATCAGATTCTTTCTACCGTTCTTGAGAAATCCTGTTAATCAGGAAGACACAACGAGTTGACGGTGGTAACGGGGACTTGACGTCCTCCTCAATAAATGACATCCTCCTCACTGGATTAAATAAATGACATCCTCCTCACTCGATTAAATAATGCTGATAGAACTTTAGTAAGAATGGCAATGCTGCATTTCTTGTAAGACTTAGAGAAGTTAAGATTTATTCTACATTTTTGAAAACTTGTGCCAAACCAGTGGATGGAGCGCGGTGGCCGCGTTGAGAGCCGCTGCTTTATACGGGCGTTTGGTTAATGAAGTGAAGAAATGTCCTATAGTCTTTTACAAAAAATTTGGAGACTTCTTTTTTTCTATCAGCTGTGAGTTGTTATCCTAACCACTCCAGAGAATAACGACTATTGTTGTGCTATTCTAATGAATTAATACTTTTATTAACTTTACCAAGGCCAGAGAAACCATCACCTCAGCATTCTTCGGATTTTTTCCCGCCATTTTCGAAATTCGGATTTTATTTTCATTTCACCCAGTTTTTAAGATGAAACTTGACATCATACAGTTATTATTCCTAATAAATGGTATCATTCATTCCACCTCTCATTTTTTACGTATTAATTGATAATCCATTTTTCAAAACATACAAATCTCCCTCCAGGCATTGCAAATTGTTTTACTTTCGATTTGTATGCTCACACACACACGATCCTGCGAGGTGCCTCGAAATCTCCATAATACAGTATTAGAATACCGAGAAAAAAATCACTAGTTTTCCCCATCGAAAACACATCTGCCATTTTCTCTTTCAGTCCATTTGCGAAGTCAGGGTAGGAAGTATCAAGAGGCTACAACCATGGGCGTCATTTCAGATTTTTGTTTGGGAGGGGGGGTGGTGGTTTAATTTTGATTTTTATGTGCTTTTTGAAGCTATAAGAGCAAAGTATTCCAGCAAAACTTATATACTCCCACTACTGTTTTTTTTTTTATCTCGCCACTGGTAGCTAGCAGACGGACAAGGATCAAGAAACGTAATATTTCCGAGAAATTTCTTATAGTATTAATGTTTGCACATTTAAAAAGAAAACCTGCTGTTACTTCTTGGGGCTTGGGGGATGAGGGGGGCAAATTGAGTCTAGTTGTGGGGGTGCCAGTTGCCCTCCCCAGCTCCCCCAAATGACGTACCTGGGTACAACAGATTTCATGTAAGAACAGATTGGTTTCGGTCAAGTGGCCGTGAGTCGCAGTTTTTACGAACTCGCTTATAAATTTCTAGCACGTAGATATCTCCTTGAATATAGGCTCTATTTAGCGTCTTCTCTTGGGCAAGTATCGAACCCGAAATTTTCAGTAATGAGAATTCTATTGACAACTGTTAATTCGTTGCAACTTCCTTTACAAAACTCCCTTTCAGTACTATGATGTAAGCGATGCCATAAGGCGCATTAAGCGTTAAAGGGTATTTTCCGCAGCTACCACCCTTTCCTTGTCATTGAGAATCTTCTTAACTTTTTATACATACACACACATTTATATAGATGTGTATATATATTACTGGGTATGTTGTCGTTTCTACAAAACTTCAATTTAAGGAGGAAGAGGATAGCCAAAGACGTGGTAATATTCTAGACATTATTATTTCCTTTAAAGCAAAACATAGGCACAGCCGAGCTTTGATGAATACATTACTTTTCCCATCATCGGGGTCACTTATCTATTAAATGATATAAAAAAGAGAAACAGTAAGAAAACGATACTGATTGACTATATCTAAAAACATTACGCTTTAAAATACATAACATAAAGTAAAAAAGGAACATAAAATACACAACACAAAGTAAAAAAGGAACATAAAAACTAAGTTAACTGCAAATTATTAGAGTAATGACAAGTTAAAAGAGATTACGTAAAACACAGAAATATACTGAGTGCGAAAAAACTTAAATATTCAGAGTATAAAAATTAAAATAATCATACTGTAGTACAAAATACTAGAGAACCTACTGTGCATGTCGTAGTTAAATGACAACTGGGCGAGTTAGAAAACTGCGAATGAAAGGGGAACAACAATCTCCAACACTCAATAACTAAACCACCTCTGTTCCTTTGTTCATTGCATCATTTGCTTGTTTCTCTCTCTCTCTCTCTCTCTCTCTCTCTCTCTCTCTCTCTCTCTCTCTCTCTCTCTCTCTCTCTCTCTTTTACCCACACCACTTCTCCCCCTTTCATTCGCAGTTAACTTAGTTTCTATGTTCCTTTTTTACTTTGTGTTGTGTATTTTATGTTCCTTTTTTACTTTGTGTTGTGTATTTTAAAGCGTAATGTTTTTAGATATAATCGATCAGTATCGTTTTCTTACTGTTTCTCTTTTTTGTATCATTTTATGGGTAAGTGACCCTGATGATGGGATAAGTGATGTATTCCCGAAAGCTCGACTGTGCCTATGTTTTATTTTAAAGGAAATAATAATGTCTGGAATATTACCACGTGTTATGGCTATCCTGTTCCTTCTTGTATATATATTGTTACGTATGGGTCTGGCCTTGAAAGAGGCTCCAATACGTAAACAGGAATAGTTGAGGGAAAACAAAGTAAATTACTTGAACTTACCGTAAAAAAGGATTTAAAGTGAACATTTACTCTAGAGGAAAAGGTCGCCAGAAACTCAGCTAATTACTTTACATCTATTTATTTACACGAGGCTGCTTAACAGCCAGGGTTAAGTAAATGCAACTGGTCCCCACATGGACTAATAATATCTCTCAAGTGAATGATAGCTGGCTCAAAATGAAATTCACGTAAAAGCTGGTTTCGAAATCTTGCGGTAATGCAACACTTGCTGGCGGACAGACTTGACACTTGACTCAGGGAATCTGGAAAAAGATCCCAGATTAGACAAGATAAAAAGAAAAAGGACTTCTTGCACAAGTTACGATTATTCATTTCTCTAATACTGGGGAAAAGGAACTCTAATGTTTCACTGAGGTATGCAGTGACTTCATTTGTCTGGGACGATCGCACAAGGGAAGCATGCGGCCATGAGGCAGTGAGGAACAAAAGGATATTCAATTTAGTAGAAGTTTGAGTTTTGAAAACTAGGAGGTAAGGGACTCGCAATATGCTGTTTCACAAGACGTACCTGGATGCCATGTTCAGTGGATCTTTGTAGAAATGCGGCCTGGCTTTGTCTCAGGTCTGGGGCTCGGGCGCGCCACTAACGCCGTTAGGCCTAAGTGTGGGAGGCTGGTGGTTGGACATCTGTCCGAGGTCACGACTGCAGTCGACTGAGGACGAGGGCATGTGTTTTTCCTGGGTGTTGGGGGTCAGCTTAACCCCCCACGAGCAAGGCAATCCTGGAAACAGAACATACAGCCAGCAGAGGGTTCACAGGAAAAAGAGCTTAAGATATAGATCTATTAAGAACCAGTCTGCCTACATCCTTCCCTTTGGGATACGTCCCTAAAGCTGACAAGAGTCTTTTTTCTCCCTTCTCGCAGGAAATTCCCTATCTCTGGCTGGCGTGTTTTGGTTTCCCACCAAAAAATCAACTGATATTTGGAGGAATATGGCTGCCTTTTTACAAATCAAAATAATGAACTAAATACTGGGTAGATGAGGCAATCAATAAACGTAGCAATATATATATATATATATATATATATATATATATATATATATATATATATATATATATGTGTGTGTGTGTGTGTGTGTGTTTGTGTGTGTGTGTGTTCATGTTTGTGAGCATATATGTAACTAACTTGTTTACCGACAATAACCTCAGTACTTTTGTAGAATGTCAGGAATTGAAACAGTGATATCCTTCAGGGGTTTTTGAGAGTGGGAGTCCCTTAACTGCGTGTGAATAAATGTATTTTTTGTCCTTGTATTTGGCGCGAAATAAAACAGACGTTGGAATGCTGTAATCTAGAAAGTTCATCTTGTAGCCCGTAGAGTTTTATTGCAACGAGGGTGCCATGACGTCATGACAGTCACCTTCATGCAGTATTTAGAAATTTTTTGCTTCCTGTTTATGGACGTATTCATTCCTAAATACAATCCGGTATTTTAAAACTAATTATTGTAAAATACACTTCGATGTCTTTCTTAATTGGCTGTGGAGTTGTGGAACCAATTTGTTTATGTGCGATAGTGAGTCTACTCTTGCCTTTGTTCAATGTTGGAAAATGATGTGTCTGAACTTTCTGTGTTTTTGGATATTTATATGCATAGAGTTGGTTAGATGTGCGTGTTACGTTGGCTACGAAATAAAATCAAATGATAGCTTTAGTGTTACTTCTAAGGCATAATTAATACGAGTTTCTCTCTCTCTCTCTCTCTCTCTCTCTCTCTCTCTCTCTCTCTCTCTCTCTCTCTCTCTGAAAATGGAAACGTTTATATATTATATATATATATATATTATATATATATATATATATACCTATATATATATAATATATAGAAATAGGTAGGTAGGTGCATAGATAGTTAAATATATAAGTCTGGTGGTGATTGTACTCTTTATTTAGTATAATATATATATATATATATATATATATATAATATATATATATATACACTATATTATGTGTATATGTATGTATGATTTCGTGGTTATCACTTCTTTAAAGAAATTTGATCTACAGCATCATTGAAAAGGGAATTCGGTACATCTCAGTAGTTCTCAAATTTCATAAACGTGTACTTTTGCCAGTTTTAATTCTGAATCTTCGATCGATTTATTGCCAAGTCAGTTTATTCTCAGTGATTGATGAACGCGTGTGAAACCGAAAGTATTCCACCATTCAGAGTTGAATGATAACTGCAAAACGCAGTTTGACTCCTGTATTCAGCTATCTGGCAACCGCATTATCAGCTGTGGCGGTGACCTCAGGCGTTAGAAAATGTAAGCGAAACGTTTCGCGACTTGTTCCCCCTCCCCGCGAAAGCCCCAAGCAACCCCCACCCCTTCCCCCACCCCAGGCCGACTTGTTCCCCCTCCGCTTAAGCCCCAAGCAACCCCCACCCCTTCCCCCACCCCAGGCCGCCCACTCGCACTTCTTCGCTTCACTGTATTGTTCAAGTCATCCACGTCTCATTTTTTTTTTTTTTTTTTTTTTTGTAATAATCAGGTGACGCAGACACTAGGAAAGATCCTTAGTTCTGTGTCCGCTGCTCTTGTCACATGGAATTACTTGGACTTTTGCTACTAGTATGTCCTCCTTATAGAGCTTTGCTTCAATTTAACCTTATTAGTTTTATACTTCTAGTTGTTTGTCGAGAGCGAATTGGTATTTCGATTAATGGTGTGGGAAGGGTTATATATCTGTGTATAAGACATCTTCAAGATTCTCAGATGAGAGAGAGAGAGAGAGAGAGACTTGAACCTTATATTAAAATAATGTGACTTACTTAAAAACATCTCTGTAACAGAAGCAGTTTTTATCTGCCTCCTAACTTCCGCTTTAGTTGTACAACAACAACAACTATATCTGCATACACCAGAGTTTAAAAATAAGGCGAAAGGAAGAAGATAAGAATGATTTTCTACTCTCTCTCTAATAACAAGCAACCATTGTGGGTCATGATACTCTTGAATTCTTCGTCTTCTGTCAAGACTCATCTTGAAGTCCTTTCCTTATTCCGTTTGCCTTCATTCTTAAGATTCCCTTTCCTTCAAGAGATGAATTTTACTGCCATTTCTTTCTATTAGAAATGTGCCACCAAAAAGCATTAGTTGCCCGGCCCATCTGCTTTTGCTTAAGGTCAACAGTCTGTTTGTATCACGTTGCGTCGACAGTAAGAGATTTTAGGGGACAACATCTGTAGTTGGAATAAGAAAGAAAAGGGTTGGGGTTCATCCACGAAAATAATTTGGGTTCTGAATGGCCAAACTAAATAATTAGGGGTTAATTTTGCATCGTGTAAGCCATTTTATATCATTATATTTATAATACTGCTCATAAATTCCTTTATCAACATGGCACTTGAATTGAAACTGGGAGAAAGCTCCTCAGTGGCGTGATCGGTATGGTGTTGGTGTGCCACCGAGGTGGCCTCGAGTTCGATTCTCGGGCATTCCACTGAGGTGTGAGAGATGTGTATTTCTGGTGATAGAAATTCACTCTCGACGTGGTTCGGAAGTCACGTAAAGCCGTTGGTCCCGTTGCTGAATAACCACTGGTTCTGTGCAACGTAAAAACACTATACAGAGAAAAGAAACTGGGAGAAATTGGCATCTCTCGATGTGGGCGAAGGGACAGGAGGTTTGAGGAACTGAGGGCTGAGAATTTTCTGTTGTGGAAGAAGCATTAGTAGGAGAAAAAATGATAAGGGAAGGGTCTATGCTCTTTGATTAAAATGAGACAGACCGCGGCTGTATGCAGGAAATTTGTACTTGAGTTTATCAAGTGGTTTGTATATTTATCAGCTTATCGTTACATTTGCCTGACAATGGGGCTCTAATAAAACTGTTTATGTAAACTGCAGTCCTTCAGAAATTAATCACACGTAACTAGTTAGCTATTTTTTTTTTATTGAGTACCGTAGTTTTTCTTTGATGAGTGTTATCTGGAACAATCTGGCTCATCCTAAATATTCAGCTCCCATATTTCTTCAGATCTGTCAGGTAGAGATATCCTATTTATTAGAATTCATTAAATGCTGTTGAAAGCCTTAAACGGAAGGCAGAACTTTAGGCTCAGGTTTTTTGAGGAAAGAGTGTGGTTAGTCTTGGTGTTGCCACTGTCATGCTTTCCAGAACCAAATTTATGTTCAATGGCCTTCAGATCTACAAAAGTCAAAACTTTACTTCGGGGCCTTGATAGTTACGGCAGTATACACTTAAAGAGTTCTTTCCTCTTTTTTAAAAAGACTGCTGATTTCATTGCTCCTGAGATTACTATTATTTTCAGAAGGTTGGTTCGACTGGCAAGTTTTCATACTGTTTGGATGAAGAGAAACATTGCTGCATTACATAAGGGACTTGTCCATTCACATGGCTCTCAGAATATTGAGCTGATTTCAGTTACCGTTGTTTATCCAAGGTTATTGAGAATCTGTTTTTAAAGCATCTTTGTAGGTTTGTTGAAAATAATAACCTGCTACCAGCATTATAGTTTGGGTATGATTTTATAAGGCCTTGGTACTTGTGATACACTCTTGACAATGTTCTTGATCGGGATGCAGAGCATGCATGGTTGGTTAAGGTTTTAGTGCAGCCTTTGTCCGTGTGAATCCTAAAACAGATCTATAAGCTAAGATAATTAGTCATTGGGGGACTTTTGTTAATATTTAAATGAACCTTTGCTAGGCAGAGCCCGAAGGGTCTGTCTTGATGGCTGGCATAGTACCTCTAGTAATGTCATTTCAGGATTTCCCCAAGGAAGTGCTCTTGGACTTTTGCTATGTATTATCTCTACTTGTGACATGTGGCAACGTCTGGAGAACAAATTGATTTCATACGCAGATTATGCTACTCCAGCTTTGTTCCTCCTCTATTCCTTAGGTCTGTGGTTGCAGAAGCCTTGAAAAGAGATCTGGCTTGTATTCCCGTACTCATGAGTAGAGTTACGTCAACAGTGAAGTTTATTTTACCAACTCTTAATGTTGACTTGTGGCAGGAATGTAAAGTGAGTGCGTTATGTTTGTTGCATGAAATATACCACAACAACAAACATCGGCTGCATTCTTCCTTACCTGACCTAGGTGTTTTTGCGTGCAACCCTAGGTATTTTGTTGCTGCAGTGTGTCGTTTTGTATGATCATTGTTATTACTAGTCAGTTTGCTAGGAGCTTTGTTTTTGCTATAACTATAAAGTGGAATCGTTTGCTTAGTCTTTTGATCGCCAAATGTTGAAGCGAGAAGCAAATTCAATCCTGCTTTCAGCCTATGTCTCCTGAATTCAGGTGTATCGCTTTCACTTTTTATTCCCTTAAATTTAATTTTTTACTTCCTCATTTAATTTGTCTTTTTTCAGGCTGATATCCCTTGGAGCCTTCTTCGGTTCATAGTCTATTTATTTGACATTCATAACTAGCCCATTCTGTTTTTTTTTGCATTTGAAATACCATAGTCACCAGCATAAAATTATATGACTAATTGATAGGACAAATAAACCTGAATAATTTCAACCAATTTAATCAGCTTTCAACTTTGACAGTTCACGTTTTGGAACTACTTAGCAGTAAAGGCACTGTTCTCAGTGGCTACCAAAGTAGTAATGGTGTAGCACGTAAGGTATGTTGGGATTGTCATGGGTCATGTGAAATCAATGGAATATCTCTGGCAATGATGTTATCGACTGAAAATGCACTGTTAACAGCCTTTCAGCCCTTTATAGCTTAAAACAGTCATCATAATCAGATATACTTGGTTTTTGGCATTATAATAACGTTTAAATGTTATAGATTGGACTTTTCTGAGCTAAGTTACACTGGATTTAAAACACGAAGAAAAAATGTTTTAGGTTTGGAATCTAAAGACTCACACTCTTGAAACCTTTGTCACTAAAATTTGAAATTATTCCTTGTCTGATTTTAGATTTCAGATGGTTGGAAACTCCATTGCAGGGTTATATGTTACCTATGTGGCCCATTACTTAGAGTGTTATATTCCCAGAGGCTATTTTGCTGACATTATACTCTGTATAAGCCAGCAGTCTCATTATCTCCCTGAGCTTCTGCTGCCCATTTTTTTTTTTTTTTTTTTTGTAGACGACTGCTTAACTTTATGATGAACAAATCCCCAATTTGCTGATCATATTCATTGATTCATGATGACCAAACCTGTTTTAACATCCATTTTCAAGATGGGGAAGAAATCGTTGTGCAGTGTTGGTTGCATAGTTGCCTGGTCTGTTGGGGAAGCATGCAGTCTTCTGTGTTTACATATTATAATGGTTTGTAAGAGAAGCTGGAGTCTTGGTGGGAGATGGTCAGTGTTCCTGTCAATTCTTAATATGCTCAGTGTTTGGATATATATCCCTGTGGTAGTTCATGCTTTGATTTCTGCCTGTGTATATTCCCAGTTGCTTTGATTAGGTCATCCTTGTAGATTGTATCTGTCCTTGCTGCATTCAAATGAGCCTCTTTGATAAGGTGTTTTTACATTTGACATAATAATGATTATGTTAACTTGTTAGGTTACTGTAGTTATGACACCTTTTCTCCATTTTGTGCTATTTGTTTATGTTCAAGTTGTACTATAACTAACTTGTTTCTTTCATGATGCCACTCAGGTAACTTGTCATGAGAATCTTATAATTATTTTCTTCCAAGTAAGCAAGTTCCATTTCAGATACAGCCAATTTTGTATCTCTTCGGGGTGACCAAGTTTTGGCTCTTTATGCTAAAATATATAAAACACCAACAATTATATTAAGTTCCTCTGCAGGTAAAATCTTGGACTAGACCTTAAATACGCAGTCATCTTGTTGCTGACAGCAGTTTGTCATGTTTATTGCTGCACCAAAAAGCTGGCTTCACTATATATCTGTTATGGTATTTGTTTGCATCTACCTTGTCTATTGAAACATGTTTTCAGGTCAAAGGGAGATTCTTATTGTATGAGTTTTTTGGGCAGTATCTGGTGTATACCCACGTTTGTTCAACTTTTCATGGACGACCTAGGGATGTTTCTCAGTGCACGCAGTGTCAGCAGCATCAGAGGTTTCTCAATCTGTTTTCATTGTTGCTGCCAACACAACCTTGTTTTCTTCAGTCCTTTTAGTGTCTATTGGGCCCTTGCACAAAATGTCAGGGAACATTTCCAATGGTATTACATATAAAGCTGTTAGGCAAATGATTATATAAGTGACTTTAACGTAACGGTCAAAACTGATCTTTCCATGCTTAGACATCCTACCAGTTTTTTCAGATTCTTTCCTAAGCGCTCTCTTCTTTTTTCAGGACCCCTTCTGTGCCAGACGTACAAAATATAGTTGATACAGATATTTTCTTTTTTATATGGGTTTAAATTAAATTTTGTAATTGTTATATTAAACATTTATTGCCACAGCACATTACCAGTAGCTGTATTAAATCATTTTGGTGACCTAACTCGAATGTCTCTCCAAAATATCTTTTAATCTGTTTTGCACACTGGTGCGAATTTATCTATTGAAATTAGGTAATCAATTATCACACAGAGACTATAGATGGAATTTCAAGGTAGACAAACGCATTGTCATTTCTGGTACAAAATGTGCTCAGTATTTTTTACATAGTGTTAATAAGAACATTTTTAAAGTAGAAATAATTGAACAATTTGTGATTACACACGTAGTGTACATTGTGCAGAGCTAAATGCACATTACACTGAAATTGGAGCAATGACCCGACGGTATCATTTTTATCGTATTCCATTGTTTGATGCAATGAAAAATGTAATGAGACATGATAAAGCAGAGAGGGAAGATGTGTGCGTGTTGACGTGTTTGTACGGGACAGGTATGTTGGAGTTTCTTAATTAGACCAGTGTAGGGATGCTCTCTCTCTCTCTCTCTCTCTCTCTGACGTGATAGCCTAATACAGTAGTGAAATAGAGACTTTTATGAGGCAAATAAAATAATGAAAATAAAATAAGCTGTGGTACTCATCGATTGCTTCCTTCTTTATGCTGCAATGTTTTAGCCATGACGATGAGGGTGACGCCGACAATAATAATAATGTACAGTGCCTGCGCTGATAAATTGAAGATGAATGATGTTGTAGGCACTGCGCTCGAGCTATTTACTTATGACAAAATGGCAGAAGGGTCACCTCAAGGCTGCATTTCCCAAGCTGCAAGCGACCGGATGTCACCTGCTTCTGACAACACGTCGCCAAATTTCGCGATTCAAACAACCATGCCCAATAGCAACGCATCGAGTCTGCAGAGTGGCACCACAGATGGCACACCTGATTTTCATGTGTTTAGAAGTTATAAAGGCTAATATCGAATGATTGTACATGATTGGTCCGTTAGTTATTGTGTAAGTTTCCTGGCCGCTGATTGGCCAGCAATTCATACAAATACCGCGCTGTAGTTCATTCATAAAGTAACATTTCAAGATCATTTAATCAACTGCTTAGTGGTGGAAAATACCGTGCTTGGCAGGGATCTAATGATTGTCGTAGTTCAGGTTTGAAGACTTCTGATTATGTGGCGAGCAGGTAGGCAGGAAGTGTCGGTGTGAAGGTTGGAAGCTTGACTTGGGTGATGGTAACGGCAGGAGTGGCAGAAGGGGAAGGTGATGCTTCGTCCTCAGATATCTCAGACATCTTTGCTGGGTGTTGGTGTGGCAGGGTCACCATCTTAGCAGGAGTTGATTAAGAAAAGAGGTATGATCTTGAAATGATACTTTATTAATAAACTACAGCGGTATTTATATGAATTGCTGGCCAATCAGCGGCCAGGAAACTTACACAGTAACTAACGGACAAAAAACTTACACAGTAACTAACGGACCAATAACATACAATCATTTGATATTAGCCTTTATAAGTTCTAAACAGATGAAAATCAGGTGTGCCATCTGTTGGTGCCACTCTGCAGACTCGATGCGTTGCTATGGGCATGGTTGTTCAAATCGCGAAATTTGGCGACGTGTTGTCAGAAGCAGGTGAGATCCTGTCGCTTGCAACGTGGGAAATGCAGCCTTGAGGTGCTGGCACATACTCTGCTCTGTGGAACTCACTTTTGTGCTGGTGGGCAGAGTAGCAAACCTATAATGATTGTTTTTTGCATGCTTATAGATTATGCAAATTGATGATTCAGTCTTCTTCAATTTCTTAGTGTTCTAGGAAAATCTTTTTTTTTCTTTTTTAATTTTAATCATATCTTACAATTTCACCTTTAGCTACAGAAAGCAAATCACAGGCCCTCTTTGGTTTTCTCACACTAGTACTAGAAACGCTTCTACCATACTTAATAGGCATTGCATAGCTTTAGCATAGAACTTCTTTGTATAGCAAAGAAACGATGGAGCTCATTTTAGATACGCCATGGGATAAGGCAATGCATGGACTGAGTGTGGAGCACATTGCGGCGGTGATGCATGCTTAGGGAGACAGATCGACGCTTAGGTAGATACTGGTCAGAACAGAGGGTAAAGCATAGGTACTAGTATCACCTGATGCTGTTGTTTTGATATTTTTTTTCACTTGTTAGTATGGTGCATGCAATTTGAATTTCATTTACATTTTTTCCCACTGCTAACTGTGCATAAGTGGATCAACACATCAGCGGATCGGCATATAATGCAGTTTGACTGTAATAATTTTACCATATATATATATATATATATATATATATATATATATATATATATATGTGTGTGTGTGTGTGTGTGTGTGTGTGTGTGTGTTGAAAAGCATTGAATGCAATGGCATCTTTTCCTTCAAGGTGTTTGCCCAGGATCAGAGACACTTCTTCAGGAGAGGGCGTGTAGGTCTTCGGGACCTTCTTGATAGGTCGAGTCAGGCTCCAGGCTCAGCCTCATCCCATTTCTTTATGAGGGAACTTACACTGTTGAGGGTCGCATGTGGAGTAGGAGTGACTGTGTTGCACCCTCCTTGGACTGTCATTGCAAGCTGATGTGCCCTTTCTTTTTCCCTCTATTCTTTCTGCTTCTTACCTTTTCTGCTGGGCTATTCTCTCATTCTCCCTCTGTGCCCTTTCTGCTTCTGCCCTTTTCTCTTAGGCTATTCTTTCTTTCTCCTTTTCTGCTCTTCTGCTTTTTCCCTCTCCTTCTGGGCTTGTCTTTCTTTCTCTTTTTCAGCTCTTTCTGCCTCCTTATCTGCCTCACTTTCGGCCTTGGCAGAGGCTACTCTCTCTTGGACCCACACCCACAGGGCTTGTCCTGCTAGCACCATTTCCTTGCCAATGGTCATGTAGTACTTGAAATCTTCAGTTTTCTGGGATCTGGTAGCCATTTTGAGGTGGTGCTTGTATGGGCATGGCCTTTTGGATGTAACAATAAGGGCATAGGGCACAAGAAAGTGGTCAGTGGTGTGATATGGGCAAGTTTGAACTGCAGGTGAGTTGGCACTGGAACTCTGTGTAATTGTGACCTGAGTGACCTAAATTGTCGAAAGGAACGACTGTGCATTCAATATACCTCTATGAGGCTCAAAGTTTTGGGTCAATATACCTATAATGAGGCTCAACGTTTGGGTCAATATACCTCTAGAGGCAGGCAAAGTTTGGGTCAATATACCTATATGAGGCTCAAAATTTGGGTCAAGATACCTATATGAGGCTCAAAGTTCGGGATTACCGAATGTAATATGTCTGAATAAGACTCAAAGTTCGGGATGGCCGAATTTAATATTATCTGAATAAGGCTCAAGGTCTGGATGACCAAATATAATATCTGAATTAGACTCAAGATTCGGGATGACCGAATTTAATGTCTGAATAAGACTCAAGGTTTGTGATGAACAAGGATTAGCACAAGGGTTAATGTAAGCCTTTAGATAATATGTTTTATTTTGCTGAGAAATACTTGCCGAACTAATAAGAGGCTTACACGGGGTATACGTATTGTGCAGTAATGTGCGCTGTCGAAAGGGTTGTAAGTGACGTGGCAAGAATAGTACTTTGATCCTATTAGCTATTAAATTTTCGGGGAGCTAAGGAAACTACTTAAGGTTATCATGCATGGCAGGCCTGGAACTGCCAACGCGTATACAGGAATGATTTTACACAACAATGAAACACGTGGGGAATAACTCTGTTTACTCTACTGATTGTCTCGTGAGCCATGTTACTGGCTGAGTCTGCCTGAAGGTCAATTAGGCTAGGTATGTGCGTGTCCATGTGACTATGTCAGGGGATACCCTGCACATAAGAATGGCCGGCGCTGATATACCCTTCAATAAATAAATCCACATGAATAGTGTGGCTCGCTGAGGAATATCCAACTCAGTTAAAGAATTCGAAATTGTATTCTCAAGATTTGGCGGGCTTCATGGATGTATGAAGAAATGTAACTGGTGAAAGAAAATGACTCGGGCGCTGTTTACAAAGGAATTCTTTTAAAGGGCTGGAATTGAATATGGCGAATCTGTTAGGGGGAGGGCCATGGGACCTGATGTGACCTGAAATTGACTATTCTGAATCGGAATTTACAAGCCTCTTAACTTGAGAATGAAAATTGAATTAATTTTTATATACTTCCTAACTTACGTATCGATCGAGTGTGAGACAAAAAGAGAAGATAACGAAAATTTCTGGGCTTAAGGCCATCGATAGGCTGCCTGTAAAATGTGCCTAACTAAGTATTCGGGACCTTCAAATTTTTCCAAACATGTGGACAGGGGAATAAAGCCACTATTCCTTTTATTACACTTCTACCTCCACCTTCACTTTTCCTAAATACCCTATCGTGAAAATCATGCAAGCTCTCATGCTTTAGCCATCGAAGTTTGTGTAAAGGTTAATAACTCTGTCTTCTTATGAACTAATATGGGCATGCTCGTGGTCTATCAATTCCTAACACTACCTTAAAATGACTTTTCGAACTTACATAAACCAAAACAAAATATATCGACACTTGTACTTATGCTGTGGAACTCGTGTACTGTACTTATGAAAAGGGAAAAATGACTAGGATCGCATACTTGGCAAGGTCGCCAATTGCTATGAAATTGCTCTAGATATTTATGTGAATTCTGCATGAAACAGGTGTTCGTTATAGTTACCAAAGAACTACCTAAATTTCCTGTGAGATCTGACATGTAAGATGTCTAAGCAGATCCTTGGCAAATCAATCAAGGGAATAATAATGGCTTAGAGCCTTCTTCAAATGAGGTAGAGGCAACGTAAATACAAGGGATTCACTTAATTAATTATATTTACATAAAACAAACATATCAGAAGAAAGTGGAATTACTGGACAGAGTACAACAGACTCCTGATAAATTACTGAATCAAATACAGAATAAATATTTTGCGTCAGTGATGTCTACACAGGGGGATAGAATAGGGGTGGTATAAGGCCACTGCAGATGTGATAGAGCCTCTGATGATCTGGAATGCTTTGCAAGCCGGTTACTAGCAAGAAACACTAAAGTAAGCAAAGGAAACCGAGAGAGAGCATAGAAGATGCCAAGACAACTTAGTTCAACAGCAATTAAATACTACATCCCTACTTTAACATGTGATAATTCAATATGAAATCACAGTGGGTCTTCGCGCATTGGAAGTGAAAATAAATCAAGCAGAGTTGTTGGTAAGGCCAAATTATACCCTCCATGCTTTTATTTAAAATGAGTAAACTGAGTTTTTTCTTATCTTTATGTTAAATTATTAAAGACTTGTGAGGTTGCTTGAAAAGAAATGGCCTTCGTAGGAATATATATATATATATATATATATATATATATATATATATATATATATATATATATATATATCTACATAATATATATAAATATATATATATAATATATGTATACATATATATATATATATATAATATATATATATATATATATATATATATATTATATATATATATATATATATATTGCATACATACCTATACATATAATTTTACGGCAGTCTTTTCTATAAGTGCCAATGGAAATGTGGATTCCACAATTTACTGGCAAGTTATAAAATGCCCCCAGTTCTTTTTCAGTCCTCAAAGTGGGCTAAACATATTCATTTATAAGCCAACAACTGTTTCAACCGCCGATCCATGGTCTTCTTCAGGGCACTTTTAGATTCGCAATGTAACTTCATTCTAATATACAACAGAATACAGCCAAAAACTAACGAAAAATAGGGATGATAAATCAGAATAAAAAATCTGGACTATTAATGTAAATTCCAAAGTTCTGGCTAATGTTTAACAAGATTATCAGGTCAGGATGCTTTTCCAATAATGCTATGGCTATAGAGAGCTCCAAATGTCCCCAAATAACTCCCACATCTCAAAATTTAGATCTACAAAGCAAGTTGGTCCTAGACTTCTTGAATCCGCTAAGGAAGATGTTCACTGCACAAGGGCATTAGTGCCCAACTTGGTTCACATTGGTGCCTTTCCATTCTCCTCTGAAGTCAAATTTGTAAACTACACAGGTGCTAGCTACCTAGGATCCACCAGGGGTAACAATGTTTCCCATTAAAAGGTAAATGTTAGGTTTGAATGAGCAAAAAACTCCACCGGCACCAGCACTCCCCATGTAGCCATGGTCTCCTTTCCATGATGAATCAGTATCTCCACATCATCCAAGCTGTCCATACCTTTCCACGGTTTACTGGCTAATCTTTAACTTCCTATAGAGTTTTTTTTTTCAGTCCTTAAGGAGGGATAATCAAAGCTCCCAGAGTATGCTGCATTTATCCATTCCACAGCTGACAGCTGTTTCAACCACCAGTCCATGATCATCTTCAGGTCTACTCTAGATTCACAGTGGAACTGCACTGCGATATTTGGCAAAAGGCATTTTCTCATGTGGGCTGATGATAACATGATTTGTAAAGTTGGTTCTAGCTGGCAAGAAGGCCCAGTACTTGTCAAGCTGTTGGTCGCTATTTATAGAGGGTTTCTTTGTAATGCATTTCTCTACATGGCAATTATCTCCACTCATGCAATGGAAAAGAAAGGGAGGCATTTTCAAATGGAAAAAATTCCTTTTCTTTATTCAGGTGGTGGCGAGGCATCCTTTGTTACAGCGAATCAAGAGATCTGGATAAATGATAAGCATTTGATAAATTCTGCTATATATAAAATTTATTGCTGAACTTTCAAATTCAAGTGTTGTCAAGGCTAAAAGGGTTGTGTAAAAAAACTCACTCTTTTTGAAATGAAACATTTTTAAATACCAAAATATATAATATATATACGTACATATCTATTATAAGTGATGATTTTATATATATATATATATATATATATATAATATATATATATATATATATGTGTGTGTGTGTGTGTGTGTGTGTGTGTGTGTGTGTGTGTGTGTGTGTGTTTCTCGGCCATGAAACATTTCCAGCAAGTTAAATCTTGAACGTGTTTGGTGTTTAAATTAAACAATATTTATGAAAAACAATATCAGCGCCAGTTTATAATAATATAATAATAATAATATGTGACTTATTGCTGAGGTCTGCCTATCTGTAAGTAATTCGTTTGTAAGTAACTGTGCAATGTTGTTCATCAAACAGCAGAATATTTTGGGATGATTAAAAATACTATAAAACTTTCTTCTAGATCTAGAGGAAGGAAACTTCACTTTTAACAGATGTAAGTGACATGTACTACAGGTCTCGAGAATATTGTTATTCATTTTGCCAGACAAAATCTTCAATTTTAGATAGTCAATCAATCACAGTTGTGTCTTTCTTGACCGTAAGATTCACCTGACACATATGTGAAGAGCATACATGGTGACTGTCAGTTAACTTAAGCGAACAACAGATTTAGAGTTGTCTGGCATTGCGAAACTAGAAAGCCCGGCTGGGTGCCTTCCGTCAAAATGTTGTTTTCTGTTTCTCTTAGCCGTATTTTGGGGAATTCCTAACACTCGATGTCATGGAAAGCTTCAGTAAATATCTTGCTTATACAAATCATCATTATTGTGTAAACGCTTTAGAACATTCGTTCTTTATTGTTTTAACTAGTTTTAATATGTTTCAACGGAATATGTTTATGTTTTTCTTGTCGTATCATTTATACATTTTGTACGCACATAATTTGCAATGCATATGATCCACTCACGTGCATGGAAGAATGTACGTATGTATAAATGAGATTGTTTGTAAACATGGAGAATCATTTCCTCGTACTATCTCCACCTTAGCCATAAGGACATGAAAATACGGCAAATTTTTTTCATGATGCAACCCGTTATTGTATTGAAACTAATGGCATCCACAGAGCGCGCATCGTGACTCACTCAGTCATGTGATACGTGACGTAGGATGCTACAACAGCAAGTCCGGACTCCGGACATACCTCAGTTGTGGGTTTCCCGCCAAATCCCCCTACCCCTTCGCTCCTCGCATGGATTCCCCACCCCTGCGCCGCTGTTCTTGTCTCGTCCCTCCCCCATCCTTCAGCTATCACCAGTAAGAGCCGTTGCAGAGATATGACCTCGACAACGCAACTGACCTTCCCCCCCAATCTCCAGTCACAACAGCCGCCCGCCCGTATCCACGACAAGTAGCCCGGCATTGCCCGCCCCAAACTTCACACGTAGCTCATTTCGTCTTGACTCACCAGTTGAGCGAGGTGGCGAAATCTCTTGACGTTCTGTTGCAGTGTGTGTCTAGTGAGAAAATATACTACTTGGACAGAGCGGCTTTATCTGTGTAGTAACGTGTTGTGTTGCTAAGTTACTCGCGAAGTGTTTTGAAAGAATATTTTTTTTGTGTGTGTATTTGCGCTAAACTAAGGAATTAAAATACTCAGAAAATACCATAGAAAGATGATGATTTAAGTAATGTAAATAGAGCCGTTTTTGAGATTTCCCATATTCACTTATATAAAAAAAAATGGGCATCGCAATAGATTTCTAAGCAGTATTTTAGTTTTATTCAGATTATTTTGTGGACGTGTTAGTGGTAGCTATATTAAAGCACATTATACATATATATACATATATATATATATATATATATATATATATATATATATATATATATATTATATATTATATATATATGTTTACATATGTAACTGATTTCTTACAGTAAAACTTCTTCCGACTAAAGTTCTCTGTAAATTGCTTTCAACCATACGTGGCAATAATAAACAGATTTGGCAACTTGATCATGAAGTCTTCTTCCCTTGGGCCACCACTTGTGTGTATACAGCGGGAGTTTAAATTTTATATCAGACGATTCTGACGTTTGTACAGTAACTAACTTATTTCGTTGTCTTTTGCCGTATTGTTTTTATTATTTCTGCGGAACTGATGTCAGGGATATTTGAACTCATGAAAGAATATAATTACAATGGTTTTTATTTGCTCAATGTTGTGTTATTCATTTGTCGTGTCAGCGGTAAGAAGTTAATATTTTGGAATTCCTAATGGATTTCCCATGTTTTTTTATATTTTATTTTATGAATCAGTGTTCATATGCACAGAACCAGATGTGCACGAAGAATAAGATATCGTTTGAACTTTCCAGGTGCGAAGCAGCGCACGTCAGTAAATTTAGTCTCTAAGCTGCTAATCGTGAACACTTGTCAGCGTGTGGCAGATATGACACTTGGTCAGAGATGCACAGATAAATGCATTGAATGTGGTGTCATGCAGACGCACACTTACTCTTACTTTTGGGGAATTTAATATGAAAGGCACTGATGCCTCCATTTTGTTTCCAAGCTTTAAGGCAAAAATAGATTAAATCGTCTTTGAAGTCCACAGCTTACAATAGACACTTTTAATAAATTCCTGTCTCGTCTTTTGGGTTTGGAGCCAATCCTTGTATTATCGTTCTTATATATTTGGTTTTAGTTTGTTATCCTTGATGGTCAGTTGCGGCGGCCTAGATGTCACGTGACAGGGAGATGACAGTTGTTTGACGTTTGTATACTTGCATGTTCACCCCATCTCAATGCATTTTCAGCCGTGCATTTTAATTCTGATAAACATGCTTCATTTCGTATGTCAATTGGATTGAATAACTGAAAGAAGTGAGTGCTTAATTTAGCTGTATGAAGTTGTGACAGAAAACACTCTTACTTCAGGGAATTGGTAGTCAATGCGCAGATGTGATCCGAGGGAGCATGAAAGAAGGACAAGCATGTGATTGATAACACAAAAGTTTGGTTTCTGAAAAGTTTAATCGTCAGACTTCCAATGAAAAACATTTGTAATTTTAGCTTATTCATATTGCATGAATTATAGATATTTTTGGGGGCAATAAAAGACGCCTTTCGATACTGGAACTAAAGTGGCAAATAATCGTGAAAAAATGATAGGACGTGAACGCTAATCAGTGTTTGAAGTATTTGACATTTCAAGAAAGTGGATTGTGATAAATAAATATATACAAAGCGAATGGAATGTGATTTAGACGGCCGAGAGATGGGAGATTCATCCTACGAGGATGCAACGCAGGTTGGTAAAAAGTGTGTTCCCGCTCAGCCTTGAGCGCTGTGCTGGAGTGCGCTTCTCTCTTTCTTTGATAACTTGTTTTGTAGCTTCTGTTTATATGTCGATATGTTTTGTAGCTCTTATTGACGTGTTTGTATTTCGTACACACCGTTATGAGTTTGCTTTACAGCTGTTATTTACCATTTGTTGTGTGATGAAGCGTGTTTATTTGGTTTGTGGTATTACTGTAGTACCACTTACTGCCTTTCATTTTTCTTATAAAGACAGTGTATTCTGGGGAAACTTTTGGCTTGGCCCATGGAATATATGTGCATTTGTAGATAACGGTACCAAGCCTGGAGAGTCCATCGGGGCCAAAATTGGGTCAATTTTGGTTTTGAACTTTTGACGGCGGCTGTAGTCTCTCTCTCTCTCTCTCTCTCCTCTCTCTCTCTCTCTCTCTCTCTTAGCGTTATTACCCACACACATGAAAGCTACTATACTCTGTTTTTTTGTCCATCTGTCCATCTGCCTGTGGTGTTTGCGCATGGTAACACTGCGTCCCGGGCTTTAAATAATATCCCATTTCGAATATTAACGGTGTAATTCGCATACAGTAAATTATTAAAACACTTTCCAGTTGCAAATGTACACCCAGATATCCTTTTATTTACCTAAAACTTACACTTAGCGTAACTAATTAAAGCCTGGGACGCAGTGTTACCATGCGAAAACACCACAGGCGGATGGACAGATGGAAAAAAACAGAGTATAGTTGTCATGAATTTCTGAAAATTTCATTATAAGGTTCTAATTATATCCAGACATGATAAAATATATGGCATTACGTTCAGGGTGAGTTGATAAGATAGTGAATATGGGAGCAGCTTTGGGAATTCTCGGAAATTCTTTTCCACTTATCGAGTTTTATGACATTCGGTATTTTTGCATACCGGAGCCGTCAGTGCACCTCACGCGGTGCACTGTAGGCATTGCTGAAGGTTGTTTGCTCAATGGCTAAAAGTGCCCTAGTAGCCTACTTGACTGTACAGGCAAAATTTCCAAAAAATCAAATATACGCATTTTGGAATATTTTTTTTTACAGTTATTCACACCAGTATCCCGTTTGTTCATAGGACATGCCCGACAGACAGTCGGTTACTGTCGGTTGCTAGATGTCCGCGGACAGCAAATCCGCGTCAGACCATGTCTATAGTAACACTATTACGCCTGCACAAATCCCGTCAGGAACGGTTTTGATTCCACATTGCCCCCACCCCCCCCCCCCCCCACCCTACTCGGCTGTTTTATGCCCCGCATCTTAACTTGATCGTATCTTATCTTACATTACTTTTGCGCTTCCTGTTTTATGAAGCGTTCTTTGAGCATCTTTTTCACTATTTAACACGTGAGTCAGAAATGTCTAAATGATGGTCACTGGTGGCTTCATTGAATCCGGGTCAGGGCATCTAATCCGGGTCAGGGCATCTCAATTAATCTAACCTCATCGATTGAACCCAACAGTTTTCCCAGTTTCCATCTCCTCCATCCCGAAGACTTTCGAATGAGATGCCCGTTTGACCAGACTTCACCCGCTCCCTACATGACCCTCGTGACCTCTTGCTCGAAATAACCTGAGCTGTCGTTTCACAGTGCCACTCTCAATAGCCTTAGTTTGAGCTTCGCTAAAATATGCCAAGTTCTGTCAGTGAAATTTGATCAGAATCTACAACATTTTCAATTCTTCGGAATCGTATATTCACGGGAGCTATAAATTGATAAAATACAAAAAGTAATTTATGAATATACAAAAGCCCATGGGGCATTTAACAAATTAAAAAAAACGAATTTTAATCATCTTAACTTACTCTGAATGATATCATTAGTTTATTGTATTTCTTTAGTTTTAATTGTATATATTTTATTTATTTTATTTATTTTTTTTGATGATGGAAACGTGAGTAAATGTATTCAATGTGTGCGTGTTGTTCAGCGTGGAAGAATATGCTTTTGTGCATATTTATTTTTAAATTTCAATGTCATTACTCATTTAGTCCCAGTGCTTGGCCAATGGCCTAGACCTGGTACGCCATTTCATTTTAATCCTTCGGGCTAGCCCTAAGAGACCCGTTAATAAGGTCAAGTTGTCCGTATCAGTTATTCATGGTTGATGAGGGAAACACACACGGCCTCGATAGCACGGCTCTCCTTTCTTGTGTTGACACGCACCCTGGCATGACATCAGACGAGATCGTTCAGTATGGGCACGAAGGGGCGTGATATTTCAACTGTTTTCCGAGGGCAATGAATAGTAATGCACTGCCATGACATCAGACGAGATCGTTCAGTATGGGCACGAAGGGGCGTGATATTTCAACTTTTCCGAGGGCATTGATGTCATTTTCAGTACTTTGTAGTTTTTACTTATATTTCTCCGACACTGTTTCATACTTGCTTTAGATATATATATATATATATATATATATATATATAATTATATCATATCATATATATATTATATATATATATATAGTACGGTATATACATATAGTATATATTAATATCTATATTATATTATATTATATATAATATATATATAGTAATATATATATATATATTAATATATATCTAAAGCAAAGTATGAAACTAGTGGTCGGAGAAATATAAGTAAAAACAAAACTACAAAGTACTGAAAATGACATCAATGCCCTCGGAAAAGTTGAAATATATATATATATATATATTATATATATATATGTATATATATATATATATATATATATAGTTTTGTATGAATGCTGCATTCTCATGCTTTTATTCATTTCACTGCTGATGATAAGCCTTTCTTTATTGAAATTTTCATTCTTAAATGATCTGACCGTTGGTTTTTCAATTCCTGCTGATGAAAGAACGCGCACACACACTCATATATATACATATTTGTGTGTGCGTGTATATGTATATATTTGTGTGTGTTTGTTTGTGTCTTTCGTCGGCACAAGTGGTTAAAGATCACTCCTCACAAGCGAGAAACCAGATTTTAAAACCATTTTGAGAGAAAAATTCTTGGGCCAGGAACATACCATTGTGCTTCATATACAGAATCCTCAGGTTATATGTAATAATGAATTTGAATTTACTATTGTTCATTCAAGATGCTAACCTGTATCATTACAGCAAGACTCCTTTTTTGGTCAGTTGTGAATTGTTTGTCTGAACTTTTCCTGAGGAACACTGAGGGTTACTATCAGAGTCCATATCACTTTTCTTACCACTGAAGAATGGGGCATTGTCAGGAGTCATCTTCTCAGGATTATACTTTGGGGTTTTCTGTGAGAGTTTCCTTCTCATTTAGGAGCAATGCCAGTTTTTTTTTATCCTGCCGGTATGGTCACAAATTTGTTAACCCAACCAGTCCCTTGATTGAATCTGCTGTAATGTCATCTGTGGAGGTCCCAAGAGTGCAAGAGAACTTCATGGAAGAAAGGCTGAACACATGCAGCATATCTCATCTCCTCTTAGTCTCATATTTTTCCATCTATAGATTGCAAACATGCTTATATTCAGGATTTTCCTTTTACTCATCTACAGGACCAACACCGTCTCTTTTACTCGTCAGTGCTAGGGAAGTGTATATGGAGTACGGGATCTCTGTATTCTTTGTTGTTGTCATTGGGATAGTGATTGTGGAACTGTATGCACAATCTCTTCTGTCCTGGTTGTTTGTGCCATTGCAAAAAGTTTATGAATATATTTTGGCTGATTACTGGATTTCTCACCAGGTATCTAGGGCAAACACGAAATCTCCATCCAAGGGTCTTTTGGCTTTGGCTCAGAGGCCCCTTCAGAGGTCCCTGCTTTGGCAAAGACTCTAATTGCTTTTGACTATTGTCCTACAAGCCTGCACCATTTCAATAAGGGTTGATCAATAAATGCCCAGATGGGAGACCAAGGCAAAATTCCTGTCTTTTTCCGCCCTCAGATCTAAAACAAAAAATAATGAGGCTAGAGGGCTGCAAATTGCTACTTTGATCATCCAATCTCCAATCATCAAACATACCAAATTGCAACCCTCTAGAATCAGTAGTTTTTATCATATTTAGAGTTAAAGTTAGCCATGAATCATGCATCTGGACTCACTTTCAGGAACCATGGGACACCCCCTCACTCCACCCCATCTGGTGAGCAACTAGAGAGCTGCGCATTTTTTACTTGTTTCTTCTAGTTCTTCCTCTTTGTCGTTGCTCTTCTGGCTGACAGGCTCCTAAGACGAGATGTTGGGTTTTTCTCCTCCAGGTGATTCTCCAGGATTTCTTTTGAGTGCTCCTTCTGTAAAAGGAACACTGATCGTACTCTCCATGGGCTTTAAGATCTTTGAGAATTGTTCTTCCTAGTCACAATAATGTATGCTTGTTTGTCAATTAGGACAACCATCAATTAACTCATACTTTTGTAACAGATATCATCAATTGATAGGGAGCAGTCCTTTACAGGATTAGTCCTCCATTCATGGATCTGTTCAAACTGATGATCAATGATGAGCACTCTCTGTATGATACCTCCAAAATTACAGGAAGTACAAGTCCAGCCTGGGGACTGCACCTTCAGAATCCATGAAACCATTTGGTTGTGGTCTGAGTCTGCAGACTGGCTACTGCCTTGAGATAACTTAGATTCTATTATCATGTGTAGAGTCATGAAGTTGTCTTTAGTACCATCTGTCAGACAGGATTCCATTCACAAAGGTGTTCATCGTGCTGTATGTTTCATGTGCCCTTATGTTATGTGTGTTCTTTCAGAGTGTCTCATGTGATGGATTTCATTTTCATGATGTTCTATTGCAGTTGAGTAGTTATTAGTACTCTTTTGGCAGCTATGGTTAATATAGTATGTGCTTGCTCATTGAGGGGTCACAGAGTAGGGAAGGAAGCCCTTTTTGAATATGCATTTTCACAGATGTTTGTGTTTCATGGAAATGAGCAGCCTTCAAATATCCTGAACCTTAAAGGATTATGGTTTAATGGTGCTTGTGGTGATACTCACCATACTGAAAGTATCCTTTCTCAACTTGACATCCACACACGGCTCATGTCCAGTACTGCTCATACCAAACATAGTTGAGGCTTGTGCATTTTGTATGTGTAAGCACTATCTGTGTTTGTGTACTGCTCGTTCCCATGCACTGCTATGACTCACAACCCAGAGTAGCATTGTCCTGGTGCTTAACCTTGAATCAGGTTTTGTTGATATAGGCCCAATCAACTTGCTGTTTTCTTCCTTTTTTGGTAGTGGAAGGGCTTCCTTTGTAGTCAGTTTATGGTTGAATCTGTTCAAGTAGACAATATCTTTCACTTTAAATTCCTTACACCACTTGTGCTTGTTAAGAGCCATGCATAGTGTAGTAGATCTTTCAGATAGTGACATACCAGTGTCCTGTGCAGCCTTTTTCTGGCAGAATTGCAGCCCTTCCTGGCTGGCATATGCATGGTTTAGTCTTTAGTGTATGTCTAGTACCCTCCAATGCCAGTGTTCTTCCGATGTGACTGGTGCTCCATTGAGGGACAGCCTTTTCCTGTTGCAGATTGCATCTGTTAATGGCCATTCATCTAAAGGGTACAGCCATTGCCTAGAACTACTAGGTGGCTCTCAGGTGTACAGGGCAATCTGTGGTGTGCATCACTGTGCCTGGCTTCTGCAGCAACTTAGTTTAAAATCTGCCAGTGTCTGATCTGACCTGTGCTGCTTCCTGATGTGAGCAGTTCTTATACTAATTAACACATAAACTTTTTCTATCATAGCTTGTGCTCTACCAAACCTGTGCATATATCATACTTTATAACCAGTCTTGGTCACTGAGGCTAGTTCCATGTACGATCACCTCCATTGTTGCCATTGGAGGTGCACGATTGCTGGGTCTCTTTCCCACCCATAATAGATTCAGTTGTTTCTTGTTACCTACTTGGTAGCAGCATGATCTGTTGCTGGTAGGAACACCTCATTTGTTGATTCATTGTTTTGGCTCTTCTTCCTTGGTGGACATTTTGACTTCTCCTTTCCCTGAGGGGTCCTTGCATGGTGGAGGCTCCTTCATGACAACTTGGTCTTTCCAATCATCAATAATAATTCTTGTGTTGGAGCAAGCTTTAGTTCACATGACTATCTTATCCCTCAAAATAATTTTTCTTCTGGATTCCTAGGAAGGGAGGAAAACATATCATTTTATATTCTTTGAGTTTCACAAAAGATTCAGCCTATTCAGTTGTATTAGCCTGACTTTAGAGTTAGACAATTTGGCGTTGCTTTTTAGTTCAGCCTTCCCTGTGGTCGTTGCCTTAAATCCCTCCTTTTAAGGCTTGGGTTGTGTTCAGTCACCTTTTCTTAGGAACAGTTCTTAGTGGAAAACTGGTCATAGAATAATATGAACTTTGTTTCTGTTGTAACTCATTCTGGGGAAATAATTTTGTTTTCTATCAACCTTGATTTTCCATTCTCTAAATGGAAAAGGCAGGGAACTCGAACTTTAGCAAGAGTATAGACCAAAATGGGAGACTGTCTCTGGCACGTTGTAAACAAGCCTTTACAAGAGATCACAGGAGTCTGTTTTCCATAGTTTATTCACGTATCTGGAATCTAGCGTTTCCAGGTGGATGTTTTTACTGCCCCTTCAGTCTCTCGCTGTCATTAAGCTCCCATGAGACCAAACCTTCCACCTAAGGAATGAGTCTTCTACAATAGATTGCATTTTTCTTAGGTACACAAGCCTAAATAGTGGACCTTAAATCCCACCTGTAATTACTCCACATTTGTTCTCAGAATCAGTAGAGAAATTGAGTTGACAGTCATACAGTCTTGCGAGTAGGCAATACTTCCACCCATCACTTACCTGCAAACAGTTATTAACTTGGTAACGAGCTTCAGCAACCGAATTAGCTTACATTGAGGGATACTTTTAATAAGCACTCTGGTTTGTATCGCGTGAATAATTATAGAATATCCTTAAAATTTGAGATTTTAGACCATTGTTAAGAGCTAGAGAGAGTAAGATTGGCCAACATTCTTGGTACCTTTTCATATGGCAATATCCTTTTTCTGTACATGCGCCATGATATTCATTATCAGAGATCTCTTGTTTCCTTTTATGGAACCTTTTCTATGCCATAATTTGTTCAGTAATTGCTACTAATCGTTTGAATGTAAATTATTTATTGACTCAATTCTGTCATTGATTATATTAATTTGTATTTATTTGCAATGCTCTTGTCTTTTAGCTCTATTTTTCTTTTTCCGCATTAGCCACAGCCACCTTAGTTAATGAAAGGAACATAATAGAAATAATATGATTAGTAAAATAACCTATTAGAAGAATTCTAATGTGTGGTATTTTGGTTGTGAAATTAACGGTCGTTTTGTTAATCAACAGTGCACCTATATCATAAAAAATGATGGTAACATAAGATGGCGACGATGGTTAATCAGCAGTAAATCCCACTTTGAAACTAAATCGTACGGCTAGAAAGGCTTAAGATTTTAAGATCAGAGTTATTGTCGTGTTTCACTATCCAGATTCATAGCACTCCGTGGGATAGGGTGATAATCTGGTAAATGTGTCAAGTCCTTGAGCGCCGCTGTATTATCTTCCCATAGGTTTAGCTACTCCACGTCACAGAAATAAAAGGATTAACTGGCCTCTCCCTCCATCCTTAGCACAGAAATAACAGAAGAAAAACCACTCTATTATACCTGAAACTTGTTGTACTAATGAAGGCTCTCCACGGTGCATCCGTACCCCTAATGTCCTGATAAATATGTACTTCTGAATTTGACACAGAATTCCATAGGTATGTAGATTTTTCCGATATCCATTTTGCTCTTGGATTATCCGGTAACCCTTCGAATATACATGTAAATGTCATGTAAATGTCTGTTTATATATATATATATATATATATATATATATATATATATATACCTATATATGTAGATATATATATATATATATATATATATATATATATATATATATATCTACATATATACTATATATATCCTCAACTGCACAAATGGAGTATATATATATATATATATCTATTATATATATATATATATATATATATATATATATATATATATATATATATATATATATATATATATATATATATATATATATATATATAATCCCGCCGATAAAAGGCACAGTTCTATTCTTCGGAACGACTGTAACCGAAATAAAAAATAACTCTAAGGAAACCTTGGATATATTTTCCAGTTTCGAGGTTCAAGTGTGCGATGGGGCCAAAGTTGATAATCAAAAGAGAAATAAATATTTCAGAGTTTATTGATGAGAGCAGTGCTCAGTTATGATAAGTTTATCCGGTTATCTTGAGATGATGATGAAATTTATTGCGGTTTTCTAACAGCGTATCTACTTAACTTCCCAACCACGAGTCGCTGACCTGCCTCCGGTAATTACAGATCCTTTCAAACAGAGAAAACATCTTCGAAAAGTCTAGCATTCCCAACATTTTGTGAGTCACATCATTATGAGCCTCAGATGACCATGCAAATGAGACAACAATTCTGCAGCTACAAAATTTAGCTATTATGTAATGCTTCGCTTTAAAGTGACGTCACACCAACATCAAGCAATCGTAACAGAGGATGCATTGACACGCTGCATCTCATATAATATCCAAACAAGTAAAAAAAAGGCCTTGATATAATAACAAAAGCACATGAAGTAAATATTGATTCAGCAATACTCAATAAAAGAAAAAAAGCTTAGTTTTACCAAGTATATTAAAGAAAATCTTCGGCTATTGTAATGTTACGAATATATAATATTGTATATGTATTGCACATTTGGATATCAAGTATAAAAGGCCCATTAAAACACTCTAGTTTACAGCTAAGGACTATATTTCGGTGGACTGACACCCACCATTATCAAGTAGTGAATGACAGTAGAAGTTACATTTGCGAAATATATAGTGGGAGATATGCCCTTAGGTGATGCCTGGGGTCACTGCTAAGCTGATGTTGGTTATGTCAATTGTCTTAATCTGCTTTATCGTTGCTTTAAGGAAGATATGTAGAGTTTTCCGATATCCATTTTGCTCTTGGATTATCCTGTAACCCTTCGAATATACATGTAGATGTCTGTTTACATATATATATATATATATATATATATATATATATATATATATATATATATAGTATATATATATATATACTATATATGTATATATATATAATACAGTGTATATATATATATTATATATATATATATATATATATATATATATATATATATATATATATATATATATATATATATATACTGGAAAATATATCCAAGGTTTCCTTTGAGTTATTTTTTATTTCGGTTACATTCGTTCCGAAGAATAGAACTGTGCCTTTTATCGGCGGGACTTGATTTATCTAATGAAGGAAGTAACTACAACAACAAATGTAAAGTTCTCTCAAGTTCTTATCAGCAAGGATAAGTTGTTAGCAACTTCCCTTGATTATTTATCTATTTATTTATTTTTTTTTACCTCGCCCCTTAGTTCCAATGTTAATATCCAGGTAGCAGCCTGACGTTGTACACCTTCAAGATTTATTCTGAAGGGCTAATTGGGATAAGGATTCATTCTGTATTGGTTGATTCTTAGTCTCTTGAATTTCCCTAAGTCAGGAAATGACGCAGCTTTAAAATATTGGAAATGCCTCATGAAGGATATGTATATATCTCAGCTGGTGTGTGATTCAAATCAATAGTCATGATTTATTCTCTGGACCTATGTTCAAATTTGCAAGTCGACCAGCAAGTCCCCGCTATTGTGTGATCACCTCCTCTTCATTGGTAATCGTTCGACAGAGGTGTTGCGTCATTAGATAATCGGTTCGCTGCTTGCTAGAGTTTATGTCATCGTAACTACTGCGTGAGTGTTCTGTTATCTAGGGTGCTCATAGTTTTCTTAAGGAACTTAAATGTATTTTATCAATTTAATAAATATTGTATGAAAAACTAGTAATCGGCAGTTGAAGCGTTTATTTATATTTTTTATTGTATATGTAATCTACACACAATTATGGTTAGAGACAACTGTTTTAGTTCAGTTTGTGTTTGTTGACAAGGTGTGTCAAGCTGAGGTAACTCATTTTAACTAGAAGAAAGAATTTTTCCATTGCATCCATCCATGAAGGCTTTTTTTCTGCTCGGTTGCTGTATCCACTTCTTTGTCTACACATTAGCAGGTTTATGCAGAAAGTTATACGCAATTTCTTTTAATTAAAATTTATTGGCAAGAAGCGATTAAATTTTGGAAGAAATAGGAATCTAAGTTTTAGGGAGAAGAGACTATTTTGTGGTGATGGAGAGCTTGAGAGGGCTATTGAGGCTCAGAGCTGGGCCGAAAATCGGAAAAGCACCTTGTCTACATCAACACAAAATATATGTCCAAAATAGGCGTCGGTGCCCGGGTTTAGGTCAAGGTAGTTTACCTGCTGGATATACTTCTGTATTACCATTTCTCGGCCGTGGCGGACGTTTGTGGTCTTAGTACGATGGTTTACATAGAGATTTATCTTCTTGCCCCGTAGAAGTACATGGGCCACTGTAGGCATTATTAAAGGGCATTTGCAGCATTCCTTCGGCCCCTAGCTGCCTCCAGCTTGTAATTTTTTGTATGATCTAAATTCTTATAGTCGAAGTGCTAGTTCTTATCCAGATTTTCATAGATCACAAACCAGATTTCTCACTTCTCTGGTATAGTAAAACAACGATTCCGATTGTTTTGATCTTTGAAACTCCCGACCTTTAATTTGTGATAGATGGACGCCAGTCGCGCCAAAATTGGAATGTCCGGTCAAAAACGTTTCGTTCTGGACTCGAGCCAAGTCGCGGTCACCGCCTGGCTGGCTGACGCATGCTACTGCACAGCAGCGCTGTGCGTGCATCGTGCAAAGGTGATCATTTGATGAAAGTCGTCCTTGAGTTCTAGTTGAAGAGCTCCGGTTTAGTAAGCCTTTATTTGAAAAGGAAACTCTTTGTTAACACTTTAGGCGAACGGCTGTTGTTCAAGGGACAAGATTTCTTAGAAATTTACACGGATCATCTTTTTTTTCGCTTTGTTTTGACTTTAGTATTTTCTTTTAAGACTCATCAAATATTTTCATAAAGAATTGAGTCTGATATGGTTGTGACTTAATATCAACGAGATATTGTAAAGGAAGTGTAACGCATTAACTGTCATGAGATAGATTGCAAAAAAAACTGATTGAATTAAGTTGAACATGTTATTATGTCACTTTTACGTCCCGAAAATTCGGTGACATCACTAAGAGAGTAACTTCAAGAAAATTACTGCCATTAAGGCATTTTTCTAAGTAGTGACATTTCTTCCAAAGATATATCTATCCAATTTTTGTAGCGAATAATCTCAAAATAGTCTTAAACAATAATATTCATAATACTAGTTTAGGATTATTTAGTGATACACAACTCCATATGATTTCATGTTTATAGTCATGTAATCATGTAACATTTCTTTCATAGCGTTTCCATACCACATCTGCAGTTATAAGGTTCCTTTAGTTTGCATTGTTTAAGGGTTGTCAAGTTCCTTTCTATGTAAGGCTGGGATATCCGTGTTCACCATTAGCTTGAATATATATAGTAGAACTGCCGCTTTCAGGGGAATTTATTGTGTCGCTTGATATTGAAAAGTAGAAGTTGGTTGTATACAAACTTTCTCGGATCTCCTCTGTCTTATGAATTCTGCATTCATTATAAACCATTTAACAATCTCAGTTTTACCAGTTTAGTATTTTACGCTTAAGATTATCCTGTGCTATTTATTAACAGTTATTTTAAACACTGCTCCATCTGTCGACTGTTTATTTGTGCCATTCACTATGAAAAGTTGGTAGTTTTATGAAGCATCTGTGAACTCACACGTAGACGCGAAGTGACACCTTTCAACATTTATCCTCGACAGTTGCTGGTGGAGGGTGTCCTTCAGGGCGACCTTGAGAAGGTGACGGAGGCTCTGAAGGGAGATGTGGATGTTGATCGACTCACGCCTGGAGAGGATGGGGTCAGCCGAACATTGCTTGGATTGGCTGGCTACCTGGGACATGCCCACTTAGTGGCCCCGTTGGTATCGGCTGGGGTGGATGTCGAGGGCAGATGTAGCAGAGGCTTTACGCCTCTCATCCACGCTGCTGGGGAGAAGCGTGCCAACGCCATCAGAGAGCTGGTTAAGGCTGGGGCCGACGTCAACGCCACGACGTCAGCCAGAGAAGTCCGTAAGTAAATGCACGCAGGTCTTGCAATTGCAGACATATTTGAATCTGTTTTGCTCATAACCGTATAGGCTTTATTGCCCATTATATAATTTCCATTTGTATTCCATTTTATGCTGGAAAATCCAGCACTTTCCTAAACAACCCAATTCATACTTTTCCTGGTGAATGAAGGGTAAAATCTCTGCAGGAAACACCTACAAGATTAGCTTCTTCCTATACCTACACGACTACTTCACCATTGACCTCTAACTTGCATGCCGCCCTCTCTCATTTGCTGGATGTTAAGGCCCTTCTATTCCGATAGCTTTTCCATTCCATCATACCACCCCTCTAGGTCTTCCTATCCTTCCTAACACTTCCAGACAATAGACTTTTTAATAAACTCCCTTCCTCCATTCTCTACATGGTACCTAACCAGTAACCATCTCAAAACGTTCTGATCGATGTTTCCAGTTACACCAACCTCCGGACCTCTTCTACATATCTTCACATTTCTTAGCTTTTTAGAGTTTTCTTACTCCACACATGACATGCAAACCATTCACCTCATGGGCTTCAACCTTTTTCTTTTCTTCACATTCAGCATCCATGGTCTATTGCAACTTAGCTTTAAAAGGCATTCCTCTTATTTTCCGAATTCCTTGCTTCACTACTCCGTGACACACCACTTGCCTCTTTATTCTTTCACACTGTATGTGAATGCGCATTTCTGCATCATGTTTGTTTTCATTTACCCTTGCTCACATTCTCTTTCGAATTTGCCCTCTTACCAACGCTTTCCAACTCTTCCTCTGGTTTGTGCATTTTCTCCTCATTATCCCCATTGAGTACTGTATCCTCTGGAAATGTCAGCCATGCCAGGCTCTTTAAATATATAATTCTTATTTTATCGCAAATTAGTTCAGTTAGCCAGCAATGCGCAAGAAGAGTCGATAACAGGGCGTGATCCGACCTCCAGCTTACTCGTGCCGCGTGCAAGATTTTCCCTTCACTCGTAGGTTGTAGGTTGTAAACGTTATATTCATAACTTAATGTAAATTAAATGCGCTAAAATCTGCAATTGAATTGAGCCTTGTTTAACTCAACTGTGGATTAACATGGTATTTATAATGAAGTTCAGTCAGATTTTTTTATGTATTCCTTTCGTATTATGGCGTACGTATTGCATCCATGCTATGATATTACATGCACTTGAAAAATTCTAGTGCTGTATTGTCAAAATGTGCCATATTTTGAAGGAAAATCCCTGAATAAATTTAAATAATTTTTATTTTTACGAAATTTACACGTGGGTCCTGCAGTTTACTAGATAGGCCACATAAAAGGCAAGAAACTTTGAGTCAGAGGAGCAAAGAGAGCAGTGTGGTGGTTTGAGGGCAGTTTTTTTTCAAGTTTTTTTTTTTTTTTAGTTTTTTTTTATTATTTAGTGAATATGAAGTGTTTCATTGCATCAGAACTGCGCGATGCTGCTTTCCTCAGCAGCAGTCAGGCCCTGCTTACACCTGCAACTGCATTATTATCTGCATTCAGAAATATTGTTTTCATGTTAAAGTAAACCTTTGAATTGCACGTTATTGCAGTATGTAAAGTAAACCTTTGAATTGCACGTTATTGCAATATGTAAAGTAAACCTTTGAATTGCACGTTATTGCAGTATGTAAAGTAAACCTTTGAATTGCACGTTATTGCAATATGTAAAGTAAACCTTTGAATTGCACGTTATTGCAATATGTAAAGTAAACCTTTGAATTGCACGTTATTGCAATATGTAAAGTAAACCTTTGAATTGCACGTTATTGCAGTATGTAAAGTAAACCTTTGAATTGCACGTTATTGCAATATGTAAAGTAAACCTTTGTTTAACGGCTGAGCATAACATTGTATCCGAAGATGCTGCTACTATCTGCGTGTCGTCAGTCCAATTTTCAGTTTTCTTTAGAAACCACAGACAGACTTTTGCTTGTACAGGGTATTTTAGTAATGGTAATAGTGAAAAGAGTATGTAACGTACATGTGTTTCATTCCATTTTGTTGCTTATAAACTTGTAGCACTGGTCTATGAATGAGCAAATTATATTACAGGCCCTAGAGAATAGTAAATTGATAACGCCATGACAATGGTCAAAAGATATTTTACTAAGAAAGCGTAAAATATAACATTCTTAGAGAGTCTCAGGATGCTTGGGTAACACTCGTGCATTAATGAACAAAAGTAGGTGACTGAATAATAATTTCATTTGAACAGGGAATTCTGTCCTGCACACCTGTGTCATGAAGGAGGACGAGGAATCGGTGGCTTTCTTGTTATCTCGGGAGGACCTGAATGTAAGCCCCCAGGACGACTTGGGCTACACCCCATTACATGTTGCTTCTAGAATTAATCACATCTCAATCATTAACCGTCTGGTAGAAGCTGGCGCTGACCTCAACTTGCGCACCATTCATGGCTGGACTCCCCTGCACATTGCAAGTATGAGTGGGAGGTTGGAGGCTGTGAAGAGGCTCCTCGAACTGAAGTTTGATATCTATGCAGAAGACAACGATGGCCGCACACCTAGCCATCTTGCCGATGAACTAGGAATGATCGACGTGTACTGGTATTTCATCAAAAAGGCTGGACAAACTGAAGACACTACTTTGACTCCTCCTCAGAAGGTAAGTAAACGCTCATGAAGTTCATGATTGGTCAGACTGGTGACTGTTAAATTAGGTATAGATGACTATGAATTTCTTGAAGTCATTGACTCCGATGTCTTTCCAGAGAAATAATTTTCACTGTATACCATTATAACACACATGAAGTTTTCATCATTGCACACTTGAAGAAATGTAGAAATTCATTGGGTGAGGAAAATGGTTAGCGTAGATGAAAAGAAGGCTGTTTTGACGTGAGTTCTTCATTATTTATCAGTGAAGGACGGTATAATGGTAAAAACTATGCAGTTAGGAAGCTCTGAGAGGAAATAGGAGAGGGGAAACAGCAAAAGTGGTGGTTGAATGATATTTGAGAGGTGCTAGAGTTGAAGAGCCTTAGAAACCGGGTAGCTCGACAGTGTATTCGAGGAAGAGGTGAGTGGTGCAGTTAGTGTTAGGATGTAAGTGAGCTGCTGGTGACCTCTCTCTTTAAATACATAAACCAACTGATGTTGAAGTTATCTACCCGATGTTCATTTTTAATTCAGCCGTTACAGGAAGACCATAGCTATGACTTTTGTTTTGCATTAGAGCTGCTGCCTATTGTGGGAAATAGTTTATTAGTAACATATATAGCAATGAGTAGTTTCCTGTGATTATGGGTGGTGTGTTAGAGATCAGTCAAGAAAAAAGAACCAGCCACAGAATAATCAAGATGAGATCCAGCCACAGTCATCCATTAAAGAAAACCTCGTGTAGAAACACTTCCACAGTCTAAGCTGTTTCATAAACTCACAGACAACTCTTGAGCAGCTCCTCTAGTCTCCCTACACCTTACATTCACGTATTGCATGCTCTCTGTTCCTTCCAGGATTTGGAAGACCTTCTGTTCCAGTAGGTCTTCCATTCCATCATTTCAGCAATTTTTAGGTGAACCTCTCCCTCTTCCTCCCACCACTTCCTATTATTCAAACTGTTCACCAAACTGTCTTTGTCATTTCTCTCCTTCATTTCACTAATTGTACACACCAATGCTTTTCTCTCACCCCTTCAACCTTTCGTAGTATGTATGTATTATCGAAACAACTCAGCAGCGTTAACCTTGCTCTTTCATTTTTATTCAGAACCACTTCACTCCAGTCAAGGAGAACTGTTGTATCAGTCCTGTAAAGCATTCTAACTTTACTTCCACAGATAGACCTTTTCTCTTGAAGATCTTTTCTGTAACCTTTGCTACTTTTCATCTCTTAATCTTTGATTCACATCTTCTTTCATCTTACCATTAACAGTTGAGTTACTCCCAATCACCTACACGAACCAACTGCTGCTTCTCCATCCCCATCCATACTAGCATTCCATGTTCCATCTTCTATTTGTCATTTTAAAAGTACTCTTGCTTGCATTTATTTCCAAATTACTTTTTTTCACGAATAAGTCTCTGCAGTTTATTTTCAATATCCCCTATCAGCACTGCAATGTGTAAACATCCACTCCACTGGTGACTAATTTTGGTATCCCACAATTTTGCCCTCATATTGATCCATTCTGTGATATATTGCATCACTTAATCCACAAAGATATTAAAATACTCAAGGAGACTTAACTCACCCTTTTGTGTATAATATAGATGTTATGTATGTATACACATACACACGCATATATTATATATGTGTATATATATATATATATATAATATATATATATATATATATATATATATATATATATATATATATATATATATATATATATAAGGAGCCCAAAAAAACGCCAAAATATAGGAAAAAGTACTATTTTCCATAGACTGCTGTCTCTCTCTTCAGGTAGAAGAGAGAGACAGCAGTCTCTGAAATATAGTATTTTCTTTATTTTGTCGTTTTCATGGGCTCTTTTTATTAGATAGAATTCTGTTGTAACAACAGTTTTGCCAGTCACACACACACACACACACACACACACACACACACACACACACACACACACACACACATATATATATATATATATATATATAATATATATATATATATATATATATATATATATAAAGAGAGAGATTATAAGTAACTAATGTTTTAGAAGTTTTCTACAGTTGCTCGTGTTTTCTAAAATAGGGAAAACGGATTCTTGTTAAGACAAAAAAAAAAGACCTTTACTTTCTTAGTAATGAAAATTATGAAGCAAAGACAGTAGCACAGCTCATTTTCATGACAGAAATAATAACATGTTTAGTCATTAAATAATGACGGAGTTCTTGAACCGTTTCTATGAGCAATAAGTGATTCCTTTTAGTTTCGGCTCATATGGCACTACGTGCTTCATCGTTTTCTTTTTCTGAAGACTTAGTAATAAAGAATGTTTTTCAAGGAGGGACGAAGGTAAAATGTCATTGTCTATTCACATGAGATAATCTAATTTACATTAGGCTTAAGCTTTATTAATGAATGTTATCGTCGTGAAAAGACCTAAATGTGCAGTAAGTTGAAATTATGCCAGTCAGTCAAAATTGAAAATGTTTTAAAAAATATCCCGACTCTAAAGATTGAAACAACTGAGCTGTCACACTACTTCCTTAGGTCTGAAAGTGTAATTTTAGAGATTATTTTCACCTTTTGTACATCATATGATGAATAGAAGAAATTTATATGAGAATTTTTTACCTTACTGTGAATTAATTAAATGTTCTTGCAATACGGGACGTGGAGGTTAAATGTTAAAAAAATTCAAAATGTTCACACCTCATGCATGAAGGTCAATGATCAATGGTGTAAGTTCTTTCTAGTGCGAGAAGAGGTACGACATAGAGAAGTGGCTTCTGGAATGGGCTGCTGATGGCAGTGACTATGTATTCCCCATGTTGAAGCGTAACCAACCTGATCCCTTCGACGGATATTATCAAGATGAAAACGGGAACACCACTCTTCACATTACAGCTGAAAAGGGTAATCTTAAGATGGTCAAAATGCTCCTAGATGACTGTCTTATTTACCCAGGAGTTCGAGATAGGAAGAATCGAACTCCGGCCGAATTAGCAAGAGCCAACGGTCATTTTGATGTGGCCGAATTAATTGAAAGTTACTTTCCTCCTCCAAAGGTTTGTGACATTTCAATACAGAGTAACTTTGTGTCCAGGCGATGGAAAAATTACCCTGAGAAAAGTTCTTTAGTAGAATTTAACTTGTTTTGTGCCTTTTGAGAGAGACTTAAATGTTTGTTTTAAAACATACTGAAAAAAATCAGCATTAACTGGGTGGATTTGTTATGATTTATGACAATGTTTTATACCTAAATTGTACTTTTAAGTATTTACTTAAGACTAATAGCTGTTACAATTTGTTGCTGCATCTGTGCTGTAATGATTGCTAATTCCTCCTGTAATTTATTTGTCATATAACTGTAAAAAGTAACCGTCTCACTCAAAGAATTTCATGATGATTAGAAATGCTTATAGTACATTTTTACCCGAATAGCAAGTCAGCGCAGTGCTGTGATGCAGCTTGTGTATGTATGAAGCAAAAATGTTTTGGGGCTTAGGTGTCTGGTCAGGTGCAAGTGCTCGTCTGAGTACTGCATATCCAGGGAGAACATTCTCTGGGGTTCTGATTATCTATCATTCACGGCAGAGCCACGAAGAAAGAGAAGCACTTTACCTGGAGTTGTTGGAGTTGATTGGTCAGGGAGATGATGTGCTTAAAGCATCAACTTTGATTCGTAATGGGGCCCCAATGGAGCCTTTTGGGCAGCATTCGAATCACGCCCTTTTCGTAGCAATCACGGCCAATCGGAGGAGGATCCTGACGCTTCTGCTGGCGTGTGGGGTGCCAGTAACGACAACTTTCCAGGGCCTCAGTATTTTGCAGATTGCCTGGATTTCTCCCCATGTCTCGACATACGTGAGGATGATCATTACTCGGGTAAGTCTGCTTTTACCGGCCACTTCAGTTTTGTACCTGACCTGATTAAGCTTCAACTTCTGTTGTGTGGATTTCTTTAAAGAGAACTAACATTTTCCCTCTTGTTTATGTTGGAATGAATATTTCCTACTTACTCAACAACCATTCTATGTCAAATGAATCCCAGGCTACAGTTAGCAAGATCGTCTAGCCCCACCCCCCAAAAAAAATCCTGCTGAACGTGTTTTGGACGGACCTGTTTTCTTCTGTTGTACATTAATAGAGATCCATAAATGATATTTGTTTCTATGTTAGACTTTAGGAAATGACATAAGTGGAATATGCATCACAACCCCCGTCAAAAGTGATGAATTGATTATAAAAACAGGATAATGTGAAAATACAAATTATAAAGGGGAAAATCGTTACTGTTTCTCTTATTTGGAAAATTTCATATCAGACGATAGGATTCTGGATAATTATCAAATGTAATTTGAAAGTTAGTGAATATTTCTCATATTTTATGCTCGTCACTTTTGTAAATACAGTAATAGAACGTTTTACGATTTTTAGAAATAAATTGAAAACATGAACATATATAATTTTGAGCACTAACGTAGTATGATTATGGAGCCTACTTGTTTCAGATGACAGCATATGTGTTAGCAGAAGAACTCCGTAGAGTCAGTCCTGAAATGGAGGAACTGCGGGATGGAATCAGATATTTAATGGAAAAAGTGAGAAGCGACACGCCATGGGTTGCGCGCTGGCCCGAAAGTAATACTGTCAGTACCTTTGACCTGTTGCAGAGCTCTGATCCTTATTGTATGGTATGGGAAGAGCCTTCGTCAGACCATCTTACTCATCTTATGGTTCAGGCTGTGCAGTCTAATTGTAGCCTGACAACGGCTTTTCTGCTACAGGCTGGAGGAGTACCCTTTGCTTTAGATACTGAGAGTGGAGAATCTCCGTTTACAATGGCATTGAAGTGCCGTCTCTGGGACATAGCTCATCAGATTGCTAAAGGCAGCGCCTGTCTCTACATTGCAGATGGTTCTGGTGTGCTGCCAAGGGATCTACTGCCAGAGAATCATTTGCAGGAGCTTGAAAAGGTAAGACAGTCGCAATTTGATAACAGGTTTGATGAATAACGGAATCTGAAGTCATCAGAAATATTATGACAGTAGAAAATGTTTACATTAGAGTCAACATAAAAAAAAACCTTTCACCATTATTTTTTAATTTTCAGAGCATCTTTGACAAAGAGTGCAGGAAAATTGATGATGAAATAGAGAAGGCTAAAGACAGTGAAACCAAGGTTGAACTGATGAAAATCCAAAAACTGCAGATGAATCTTTTTGAAATTGCCATCGGCGTCCAAAATGATGAGATTTCTGTTAGTTCCGATCTGGGAGCAGAAACCCTTCTTCTAGCAACGCAGTTGGGGCTTTCACAGTTGGTACATCTGTTATTAAGTGTGGCTCATCTTGATACCAATATGATATTGGAGGATCATATGGGCACCACAGCACTTCATCAGGCGGCAGCGTTTGGACATTCAGACTTGTGCACCTTACTTGTAAGAAGAGGATCCAAGATAGACGCCAAAGATCGCTTCCATCACACTCCTCCCCATTTTGCTGCAATGTTTGGTCACGAACCTGCTTATAAACAGTTAACTACATTTATGCAGGAACATAATATTACAAATTTGTCAAATTATAATCCTAGTTCAGTTAGGACGAATTTTTATACTCTACTAGATCAGTATCACGTTCTAAAAGACTTTATGGAGAGAGGTGAAGATGTATATGCGTGCAATGATCCAGCTGAAGCGGAGAAAAAGAAATTGAATGAAATGACTCTTTCGTATCTTGTTCAGCAGAGTCATTCTCTCTGTGTAAACTTTGATGAGGATGAGGCAGGTCAAGTAAAGCAGGTAGTCATTAAAGAACTTGAGAAAATAAGGGACGAGATAGCTCTCTTGAATCCCATTTTTACTGGAAATCTGGAATTGCTGGGAAGTGCTGCTGATAACACACGCCTTCATGCACCAGATGAGTTTGATTTTAATTTCTGTGTTGATAAGTCTCAGATCTTAAATCTTTCAGTGGTTCAGATAAAGGATAAAAAGAAAGCTCTCTCGAAGGGTCATCCAAATGATCTGTCAGTTTCTTCAGATGATAAGGAAATGCAAACATTATTACAAAAATCAAACTGGAAGGATGAGTTTTACAAAGTTGTTGTTAAGTGCATGAAGACTCATGTCTTTTCAGATTGTCGCTTGAGCTTAGTGCCGCCTGGTATAACTAGAACTCAGGTAGGAGTCGGCCTTGCGTTTGCGTGGCAGGGAAGCAAATATCCTCTTCTTTTAATTGGAATTGACTTAGTTCCAGTGTTGAGAGCTGTCTGGCCAAAGAATTTAGAAAGGCCTTACCTTACTCCAAAGTCCGAGACTCATGTTTACATTTCGAGTATTGGTGATGGTGAATGGAGACTGTCATTCGCAAATTTAGAAGCTGATATACTGAAATCCCTACAGCGAGACGAACTCGAAGTTTATCTTACTTGCAAAACTCTCTTGTCCTGCATGAAAGCTGAGCCATGGATGCCGAAATCTATTAAGAATAAATTTACTTGGTGGAACTCTAGACGATGGAAAATACCAATACCTTCAGGGTTTGCTCTGAAGAATTGTTTCCTCAGAGAACTGGAAGAGAAAAGAAAAAATGGAAGTGCATGGACAAGCGAAACATTGGCATGCAACATGGTAAGTGTCTTCAAGAGAATGGTAGAGAAAGAGTTCTATGAAGTAACCGGCATAACTGGGTTAGTGTCAAAGAAGATTTATGCTTATTTTGGTGGTGAATTTGAGAAACCAAAGCTCGGTGAGGGTTCCTTAGAAATCATTAGATATTTAGAACAATATTGCCCTCAGTAGTGTAGCACAGTTTTCTTCTTACAGGTAGTAGTGTAGCACAGTTGCCTTCTCACTGGTAGTAGTGTAGCACAGTTGCCTTCTCACTGGCAGTAGTGTAGCGCAATTTCCTTCTCATGGTAGCAGTGTAGCACAGTTTTCTTCTTACTGGTAGTAGTGTAGCACAGTTGCCTTCTCACTGGTAGCAGTGTAGCACAGTTTTCTTCTTACTGGTAGTAGTGTAGCACAGTTGCCTTCTCACTGGTAGTAGTGTAGCACAGTTGTCTTCTTACTGGTAGTAGTGTAGCACAGTTTCCTTTTTATTGGTACGTATAATTATTTCTGAGGATCACAGGAAAATTTCACTTGGAGGTTGAAGTAAGAAATTGTATTGTAGTATTTGTAGTTTAATGAGAATTGTACGTATGTGCTGCGTAATTCTTAACTAAGATATTAAATACAAAAATGATGATTTGGTACCAACCTTCCTAAGTAAGAGATATGGTAGATCGCAGAAGGGTGAATTTTTATCGAGCAGCAAATGTTAAACGAAACGGTGCTTGTTATAAACTTACCGTCCACACTGCATAAAACTGTTAAAAATGAACGTGTAGTGTATATGTAAGATTTTGGAGTAAATGTAGGCTGAGCTATTTTTTGGGGGGTTTTATCTGTATATTTTTAAATACGACTTTTTATATGTATGTTGAAGTATTACGACTTTTCCATTTATACCTGTTGTTAAAGTTCATACTCATGAGTCGATTTTGCACAATATAAGGCTGCATTTTGTTCAACTTTTTGCAAAAGAAATTTGCAGTAGCTTGTGGCCTGTTTTGGCAATGTAGCTGCTAATAATGGTACTGCAACCCCTTTGCAGGGAAGGTATGAAGAAACATGACGTGACCGTTCTGTAGAATGGGTACAAGGGCATGTTTTGGGGATGGTATTTTGATTTCTTATCAGTTGATTGTCTCAGTGCATAGCGTTCTGAAGAAAATGTTGTCATCTTTCATCTTTCCATTATCTGGTAATTCATAATGTTATAGTCTTTCTGAGCCAAGCCGTGGTATTTTCGCTCTGAAGTTGGTTGATCATTTTCCTTGGATTAGAAACTGTGAATTGCCTAAGTAATGTGTGTTTTTTCATCCGTTCCCAGTTGTTATCTTCCCACTTATCCACGCTCCTATTGTCAACTTTTATTTCTGAACAAATCCTTCGAGCAAAACCTATGAATGATAATATAATAACAATGATAATATAATATAATATAATAATAGTAATAATGTGCCTTCCCTGATAAAATTTTAATGGACATGGGAAGTACCATAGCTAAGAGTGACAAAAAAAAAAAAAAAACCGTTAACATAACTTGAATGGGAGCGACGAGCTGTGACATAATTTTAGGTTAAGATTGCCGCTTGTATTGATATCTTAAGTTTTCTTCTTCTTTTTGTGATTGAAAGATTCTACTACTAGAATACTAGAATATTATCTGTGATATATGCTCTCACATTGTTCAAGCTGTTTCTTGCTGTTCTTGTGTTTTATGAATGAAGATTACCCCTCGCTTACCAGTTCATTATATATATATATTATATATCTATATATATATATATATATATATATATATATATATATATATATAATATATATAATATAATATATATATATATTATATATATATATATTATATATATATATATCATATATATATATTATTTATTATGTATCTATATATATATATATATATGTATATATACATATATACATATATATATATATATATATATATATATATATATATATATATATATATATATATATATGAGAATTTGTATTTGTTTCAAGTATGTGAAAAATAATATTGTACCTGCATAGGCTATGCTGTGATTTTTTTAAGATTAACTCGCTGTATGTATTTTTTTTTATTGTTGTTTATGTTGATTGGGTCGTTATCCAAAATTTTGAATTATGATCTATTTTTTTTATTGTTGTTTTATATGAATATTTTTAAAAAGAATATCTTAGTCACTTTCTCATGTTGCCATTCATATTCAAAAGTAGATTTTATAGTGAAATTTGAGTTTAGACACATTTTTCCAAAAATGTTTGAGCCATTTTGGCTTCGTGCTGTCTCACCTTCTCTACTTATGTTATAAGGTGTTCCTAGAGTGGTTGTGGTTCTCTGATGTTTTCAATTGTTTCTGTAATATTTTTTCCTTGCCATCAATTACAATTTACTCATGGTAAAAACCTCATCACTAATTAAATCCCCAGTTACCGCATAGGTATTATTGGTGCCTTGTTTTCTTAACTTGTTATTCGTAACGACATATCGTCAAACTTATTTCCAGAATCTTATATATGTGATGTGTAAAAGAAGTATGTCCTCCGGTTATGGATCATTCGTGTTTTTTTTTTTTTTTTTTTTTTTTTTTTACAACATGAGATTGTGGCTTCATCTGTACGTCTAAAACCATTGATATTTTAAGGCTTAGGAATGTGTGTTTGTGTGTGTGTGTTTCTGTAAGCGAGGAGGTTGACCTCTCACCCACCACCCGCACCATTTCCTTCCTGTTCACCCTATCACCCACCACTCTATTTCTTCCCTGTTTCACCAGTATTCACACCTCCTCTTAATCCCAAGAGTCTTGCTCCTCTCAAATCATCTGTATTCATTGTCTTGTAATATTATAACTTGATTTAATGTCAGTGAACACAGTTGATATACTGTATAAATTTGTATATATATTATATATAGATATTAATGTGTATGTATATATATATATATAATGTATATATACATATATATGTATGTCTGTATGTTCTGTAGGAAGAGGTGCTCCACCGGTATATATTGCGTATAATAATTAGGTTTCATTGTTCTTATAAGTCATAGGCTTCATGAATGTAGAGCTACGGCTTTATATTTTCTAGTTCATAAAAAAGGTTTTTGTTATTTCTGTCTTTCAAGTATTTACTCTTTATAAGTTATAAAGGTGTAGTAATGTATGTATGTATATGTATATATATATATATATATATATATATATATATATATATATATATATATATATATATACACAGGCAGTCCCCTTGGGTTACAACAGGGGTTCCGTTGTTGAGACGCGTTGTCACCTGAAAATCGTCGTAAGCCGGAACATCACCAAATATCCTATGAAAAGCTTACTTTTTAATGCTTTGGGTGCATTGAAAACTATGTAAACTGCATTCTTATTGCATTTTGCAGAAAATAGCTTTCAAATATTGATTATTTTGCATTTTTGGTGTCATATTTCTTCTGCCAGATGAGTGTTGTAGGCGTCGTAACCCTGGAACGTGTCGTAACCCTGGAAATAATTTCTGATGAATATAATTGAAAGCTGATCCCGTCGTAACCCGGGGACTGCCTGTGTATATATATATATATATATATATATATATATATATGTGTGTGTGTGTGTGTGTGTGTGTGTGTGTGTGTATTGTATGTACTTTACCGAAATATATTAGTCAGCCAGAAACAAATTATATAGTCTATAATTTCTTTCATTTGCAAGTTACCACTTTTTCTCAATCTTTGCTTGCAGCCCAAATGATGAAGTGTCACCCATTTGTCCTCTTTGTCTTTATACTAAATTAAAAGTCTACAAAGCCATGCATCTGGCCAGCCACAGTCAGCTGTGGATCATAGAAACTGTATTTGCTTATGTACCTTGCTTATTTACTTACACAACACGGTTATTTGGGCTGCTCCTCTTAAATAGCATTGCTAATCACCGTTTTCAGAATCGGTACCTATTTCCAAATACTACGACGTTATTTCACGATTTAAAAGGATATTTTCGGTACTTTGAGCACTTCAGCACGTTCATATACAGAATGATTTGTTAATAGCTACATTAATTTTTTTAAATATCCTTTTAAAATTATTGAAATATCACGTAGTAGAGCACAGTTCCAAAGTAGCAAATTAAATTGAGCTAAAATTTGTCAGAACGAACAAGATTTGCTGGCAGCCGAACAAAACATAGAACATTTCATTGGTAATTAAGGAAATGTTTGAAAAACCATCCCTTACTAATTAATGGTTACTGTATTATGAAAACGATATATATATAGAGGGCAACACGTTAGAGTCATCCGGAAGAGCTCTCCAGAATAATGTGGCTACAGTTCCCATGTGAACAAGTCCTAATTTCTGTAGTCTGCCAATATCTTCTTAATTAGTTATACTTGAGATATGATTTCCGTATATATCTTAGAAATGAGTGAATAACATTATTTATATTATTCACAATTTATCTGATAATAGGTTTATAAGTGATGTACACCTACAAATATTTCAGCTGACAAGTTCCCTCTCCTGTGTAAGTTTGTATAGACAAATGCCCCATCTGCCTTTAAAGAGGTCGGTGGTGGTGCAAGAGTGACGCTCATGTGTAAAAAGCATTTTTTCATATTTCTAATGTTCAGTATACTTTGTTTCCGTGCAGTTTCAAGGTAATCAAAAACCCTTTGAGACATTTTCATTTTATTATCTAATGAGACAACTCTAGCACCATTAATCTATGCATATCACTTTCATACAAATAAACTAGTTAACACTTAAAAAAAAAAAAAACATGCAATCCCGAGAAGTGTTCTGGATTTCCCTCCCATGAAACGAAATCCATTGCTGGTAACACCTCAAGAAAAAATAATGTTTCCTTCAAGAACATCTTGTATTGACAATAAGACTCGGAATTTAAATAACTCATAATCAGTGGCCTGTGTCGGAGAGCCCGTCATGTAAGATTTCAGTCCATATCTATTTATGCGATGGGATCGTGATAGATATTGTATTTTTTGTGCGTCCGTTACGTGAAAATTGAAAGGATGCCGTGTAAATAAGAACGTCAGGGAGAAGGGTTGTCATTGCAACCAGTGATTTCTTTAGCTTAATGGATGATTCCCATTTACTGAATGTATTTTTATGACCCAAGTACCTGATACAAGAGCTTCATATACTTTCTGAAAGTGTTCAGTGTTTGCTTTATTCATTAGTCTTGACGTATTGCTGACTTTTAACACCAAAGTTGTTCAGAATAAGTCAACGTTTTTGGCATCGTGACCTGAGATTCAAACAGATAGACGACTTGCTATGAAATAGTTTAAGTTCTGGATACCATCATGATAGTTTTAAAATGTAATTCAATATACGAAGGGTTTTGAAGGAAATTATATCTTTTTCAATAGTGTATTCGGGATAAACCTTATTTCGATTTACCGTTCTGTTAGTGTAACCCCAAGATTTCCTCGCATAGAAAAAAATGACTTATTCCAGCAATAGCTCTCCAGTGACTTGGGTTCGAAGACTTTGATTGGCAGATTTTATCGGAAGAGACGGCTTCAAGTTGCTGGATAAACCTGAACATTTGAGGGGAAAAATATTACAAAAAGTTATGGTTACGATGTTGAGTTTCAAAGCTGAATATTTCAGCTTGCTGCGGACGGTTTTCATAAATCTGGTCTCCTTTTCGACACTTTTGATGATAAAAGCGCATCTTCGTGTAAATAAATGAAACTAGAGAACGATGTGTTCCTCTCAAACGTCTCATAGTTCTTCTTAAGTTATCCGAATGATTTATTCAGTGAATCGTACCCGTTACGAAAACTGGAAGAGGAATTCTGTCCATTAAGCTTAGATTTTTAAGTGTTTGTGATTCTGGATTTTACTTTGAAATTTTGAGATAAATTAGTGCATGACCGGGATTTTTGTGCTTGTGCACATTTGTTCTTTTATTTAAAAAATGGAAGTAAATCCTTTGCTGATGCTGACAAAATAGCTCATAAAAGTAATTCATGCCATGTTCTGTGTCAGATTCAAATACATGTAAAATAAATAAATTATGATGCCCCACTTGTCGTCTGTTAAAAAAAGTTCAGTCGACAGTCTTCTTGCTTAAACACTGCTGATGACCTCACCAACAAAGAGACCTAGACTGCAGAATCAACAGATGACGAGAGCATAAATGGAACTTCGAATTGTCACACTCCTCCCGCGTGTCTTATTTACACGGTCAAATTTAATAGTCATTCCTTGGGTAACGCCGAATCGCTTTTACCTCGGACGTAGATTTTAGTTGCCTTGTTCCCTAAAACTCGGTCTAGAAGCGATGTCTTGTTCCTCTTCCTGACGTTTTGCACTTCCTTGAAGACCTCGTGGAAGGCGTTGGCCACCTGCAGCACCTGCTCGGACGCTGCCACTTCGCTGAAGTAGCACTCCAGGTCCTTGGCCAAGATCTCACCTGGGGAAGAGCATAGGACGTAGGACCTGTTATTAGTGCATTGTTTTTGTTATTTTAAGTTTGAGTCCAACTACCCATAAATGATTTTATTTTACATATACAATTATATAAATATATATATATATATATATAATATATATATATATATATATATATATATATATATATACACGTGCATATATATACATATACATAATTGGAGGTTCTCTTTGTGATTTTCTGTGTGAGATGTGGTTTAAACATTGTTTTTATGTGGAGGAGACAGGCATATTTTAAGAATTTGTTTACGACTGTGCATCCATTTCACATCGAAGACATGTGAGTGTCAGTAAAAGTTTGATCTTCGTTTATGGTGTATAATAACGTTATTGGTATTAATTAAAACAACTTATATCACTTGAGGCCTCATGTTTTGTATATATCCCGCCCAGCCCTTCACTCCTACCCCGTAGGGGTGTAGTGCCGTCAGTGCACCTCACGCGCGGCGCACCGTAGGCATTAACTTAAGGTTCTTTGCAACGCCCCTTCTGACCCCCGGCTGCAATCCCGTTCATTCCTTTTACTGTACCTCCATTCATATTCTCTTTCCTCCAACTTACTGTCCACCCTCTTCTAACAATATCATAGTGCAGCTGCGAGGTTTTCCTCCTATTACACCTTGGTTATCTTTATATTTTCCTTTCAGCGCTGAATGACCTGAGATGTCTCAGCGCTTGGCCTCTGGCCTATAGTTGTATATTCTCTCTCCCTTCACTCTCAGCAACAGGTGGAGAGAGACCGCACAGCACCTCTTAACCACCTCTGAGCTTAACTTGAGACAAAGTATTCCTCATCAAGTCCCGCTGCTGCTTTCTCGTCTCTCTTTGTGCCACCTGCTTCGACCGCGCTTCCTTTTACGATATTTGCACGCAAACCTGCAACAGTGACTGCATGTATCCCAGCGTCAAGTGGAAAAGAGATATATTGAATTACTTAAGCCATTGAATCCCGTAAGGGGGTAGTGCTATCAGTGGACCTCATGTAGTGAACTGTGGGCATTGCTTAAGGTTCCTTGCAGCGTGCCCTCGGCCCCTAGCTGCAACCGCTTTCGCTCCTTTTACTGCTCCTCATTTCATTTTCTCTCTCTTCATCTTACTTACCGCCCTTTCATAACACTTGATTTATAATGCAACTGCTAAGAGGTTTTCCTCCTGTTACACCTATCCAACCTTTTAATGTCAATTTTTATTTCATCGCTTGAATGATCTCATAGGTCCCAGTGCTTGGCCTATGGCCTAAATTCTATATTCGACTCAACTTTATTCTGTATGAAAGAGAATAGAGATCGAATGAGCGGATGTTGATAAACCCTGGTGCGGCTGTGGGTGGTGACCCTTCCCCGGTTGCATTTTGGTATCGGGTGATTCTGGAAGTTTGTTTAGACGCTGACGTATTTACTGTGAGCCATCACAAACCTGAGTTATTTTACGTGGAAACTGAGTACCTGGAAAATGGAGTGGACAGTGTGTGTGTGTGTGTACTTATTTTTAGCATTTGTTTTTACATTAGATGTGATTGCTTATTCGCTTTTTTACTTGTAATCTAGTTATAGGACTGGTATTCTCATTCTGTTTTCAGTCTAGGGGATTTTATTAAGGGGGTTTCAGAAATTCCTTTCATGTGACTAATCGAAGGTTACAGTGGCCGAATTCTCAGTGTTTTTTTTTTTTTTTTAGGAAATAATGTTGCAGGTTATACTTACATTAGAATAATTAAGTATTCAAGAGGTGCTTTTATATGGTTTCAGTGCTTGAGTACATAAGTAAAGCAAATTAAAAACCATCTTTTAGTAAATAAGAAAAATGTATTATCATTACTTTCTAAGCATCTATTACTTTGTAATATGTTCTCTCGTAGTTAAGCTTTAATGTATTTGTGATTTTTAGCATAAAGTACAAATACAGCATTATGCATGATAAGGTTAGCTGTAGCAGTGCCCCACTAAGTGGGAGACGCTATCAGTATCCGAAAGCATGCTTTTTATATCAAAATTACGCCTTGTAGTTGTGATTTTTAGTATTAAATACTGTACAAATATAACCAAAAAAAATAAAGGCTATAGCAAAGAAAATTTGAGTGACAGAGCATCACAAGCTTTCCTTTCATAATCCTCATTTGACCTTGAGAGCTCCGAAGTATGTATAACTCGGAGTGGTGGTATGCGAGATTGAAATACCCACCGCTCTGCTCATTACACAGACATTATTGGGGCAATGTTGTCAAACTTGAAGGGAAGTACCCGATTATTTTTAGACCCCTTTTTTGCCTTGGGTTAATATTGCCAAGTTTATTTTGCTGTTTGACGTCTCTCTCTCTCTCTCTCTCTCTCTCTCTCGTTCTTTCCTCTCTCACTCCATCATCTCTCTCTCTCTCTCTCTCTCTCTCTCTCTGCCCATCTGCCTTGCTTTCTATTTTCGTGTTTTAAGTAATGGTCGTTTTCGGCAATTCGTCTTTTTCCCCGCGTTTTTGTGATGTCACAGTAACAGTGGAAACTCATTCTCTCACTTAACATTGACTCCGATGCACAGACGTCCGACTTCTTACATTTGCAGGGGAGCAAGAGAGATCCTCCAATATGGCAAATGCATTAAAAATGACTATATATATCGTTTATCACACGCCGGTGTCCCATAATGTAGGACCTTATCAAGTATTACCCGGCTTTTCTAAATATGATGATTCTGGTGTTCTCTAAATATGGAATGAGGAGGTTGACGCGATTCAGTTTTGAAAAACGAGGAAACTGCGATTTACTTCAAAAAGTCAAATAAGCTTGATGCGTGCTACGGTTGGACTGTTCACATAGTCTATTAGCGCCAATAACTCAGGCTCTTTGGCGCCATTAATGCCTTCGTATTTTGATCTTAACGACTCTTGAGAGGTGCTGGAAAGAAGGAAAAAAAAAAGGGGGGAGGGCCAACCCTTTCCCGGATGCGAATACCACTTCTTCAACCACATTCTTTTAAGTACAAATAAATTATAGTCAACATTGTTTGGGTCGTTAATGAGCATAGTCATTGGACCTCTGGGTGTTACAATAATATTGTTTACTTCAAACTCCATCATTAAGTGCAGATGCAAAACGAAAACGTTGGAATGTTTTGCATATTTTTTTTCTTACAAGTTTTATATATATATATATAATATATATATATATATATATATAATATTATATATATATATATATATATAAAGATATATATATACATACACATATATAACTTGTATCGCAACCAGATATTTATACATGAAGACTTGTAAGAAAGGAGAGAGAAAAAAAAAATGCAAATCACTCCAACGTTTTCGTTGCAACTGCACTTGATGGAGTTTGAAGTAAACAATATTACGGTATTAACTGGAGTTCCATTAACTATACGTATATATATATATATATATATATATATATATATATACAGGCGGTCCCCGGGTTACGACGGTTCCGGCTTACGACGTTCCGAGGTTACGACGCTTTTTCTTAAATATTCAATGGAAAAATCCGTCCTGGGTTACGACGCTTGTTCCGAGGTTACGACGCTGACGCTTCCGACGCTCCGAGTTAACGACGCTTTTTAAAAAACTCATACTATGATAAAAATCCTTTATAGTTTAGCACAGTATATTAATAAAAATAAGTTTCTGGTTAGATTACAACAAAAATTTTGAGGTTATGATGATTTTCGACACTTTTTATGTCGTATTTTTCTATGATTTTTAATGACGCCTCATATGCGGAACTAGTTTCCGAGCGAATGAATACATACTAGCTTGCGGTGCGCAAAGTTTACATATAACAGTCCAAAACCACAAATAATGAAAAAAATCATTGCTTGTTTCCAGTAATAATAACAAAACGAAGTTTCTGGTTAGATTACAACGAGCTTACCTTACAGACCTTACATCTTGTTCGGGTTGCCCCAGGTCCCTCAGTGTGAGGCACCTCTAATGTCTACCAGAGAGTTGCTAGTACATCTTCCGGTATATTTTGCATCTTCCAATCTTGGATGGTCTGGGATGCAGTTTAGATATTTGTCGAGCTTATTCTTAAACACATCTACGCTCACTCCTGATATATTCCTCAGATGAGCTGGCAACGCATTGAATAGGCGCTGCATTATCGATGCTGGTGCGTAGTGGATTAATGTCCTGGTGTGCTTTCCTTATTTTTCCTGGTATAGTTTTGGGCACTATTAATCTACCTCTGCTTGCTCTTTCTGATATTTTTAGTTCCATGATATTTTCTGCTATTCCTTCTATCTGTTTCCATGCCTGAATTATCATGTAGCGTTCTCTTCTCCTTTCTAGACTATATAATTTTATGAATTGTAGTCTTTCCCAGTAGTCTAGGTCCTTAACTTCTTCTATTCTAGCTGTAAAGGACCTTTGTACACTCTCTATTTGTGCAATATCCTTTTGATAGTGTACCATATCATATTGCAATATTCAAGTGGACTACGAACATATGTTTTATAAAGCATAATCATGTGTTCAGCTTTTCTTGTTTTGAAGTGCCGTAACAACATTCCCATTTTTGCTTTACATTTTGCCAACAGAGTTGCTATTTGATCATTGCATAACCATGTTCCTTATCATCACACCAAGGTCTTTAACTGCTTCCTTATTTGTGATGGTCTCATTATTAGGTCCCTTATATGCATATAGCTTTCTTTCTCTGTCTCCATAATTTATTGATTCAAATTTATCAGAGTTAAATACCATCCTATTTACCTCTGCCCAATCATATACTTTGTTAAGGTCTCTTTGTAGAGCGTTCCTATCTTCATCACAAGTAATTTCTCTACTTATTCTTGTGTCATCTCGAAACTACTCACTACCGAATCCTTAACATTATTGTCTATGTCTTCAATCATAATAACAAACAGTATTGCAGCTAACACCGTACCTTGCGGCACACCGGATATTACCTTGGCTTCATCCGATTTCTCGTCGTTTGCAATAACTATCTGTTTTCTGTTGTGTAAAAATTCTTTTAACCATCTTCCTACTTTATCACGATATTGTGTTTTCTAATTTTCTTCGCTAATATATTATGGTCTACTTTATCAAAAGCTTTTGCAAAGTCTAAATAAACCACATCTGTTTTCATTTCCGCTTTTCATTCATATTTTTGAATATGTTTTCACGGTGGACTAACAGTTGGGTTTGTGTACTTTTTCCGGGTACGAAACCATGTTGTCCTTTATTAAACAAATTATTTTTTATTAAATGTTTCATAATATTTTTCTTCATTACCCTTTCATACACTTTCATAATATGTGATGTTAGACTCACAGGCCTATAATTACTTGCCTCTAGTCTTGATCCACTTTTGAAAGTAGGGGTAATATATGCTAATTTTGTGCTCATCATATATCTTGCCTGTATCTACACTTTGTCTTAATAATATTGCAAGTGGCTTTGCGATAGAATGAACTACTTTCTTTAACAAAATAGCAGGAATTCCATCAGGCCCTGCAGCAGCTCCATTTTTAATTTCATTAATAGCCTGCACAATATCAGCTTCATTAATATCTATGTCAGCTAAATATTCACTATTTTTCATCCCTTACTTTCTATATCATTATCTTCATTATCTATTCTAGGGGTGAATTCTCTCTTATATCGTTCTGCCAGTATGTTTGCAATTTCCTTTTTTTTCATTCGTTAATCTCCCTTCAATTCTCAGAGGGCCTATTTCTATTCTTCTTTTATTCATCTTCTTCGCATATGAGTATAATAGTTTGTTTTGCTTGATATTTAATAGGGTTTTTTCTTCCAAGTCCGTTTTTCATTTTCTTTTGATTGTATAATCTTTTGTTCTGCATTTTTCTATCTTACTTTTTAGTTCTATAACTTTCCATGCATTTTTTTCTTTTGCAAGACCTTTTTTCCACTTTCTGATTTTCTGGAACAAGATCCTTCTGTCTCTTGGTATGCATGAATGATGTTTACTTTTCTTCTTCGGTATATATTTTCCACTATTATCTCCAATATTTTATATAATATCTCCGTATTTACCCTTATGTCATCACTTACGAAAATGTTATCCCAATCTTTGTTTAATTCTTCATTAATTTCTGACCATTTTATATTTTTACTGTAGAAGTTGTATTTTCCATATCCTTCCCACTTTTTCATTTCTTGCTTATCTCTATTTTCACTTGCTTTGGAATGAACTGTTAATTCTATGACATTATGGTCTGAAATACTCGCATTATAAACTATTATTTCTTTAACATAATTGATCTCGTTCACAAATACTAGGTCTAAAGTATTTTCCTTTCTTGTTGGCAGGTGATTTATTTGTTGAATGTTGGTAATTCTAGTAGCATATCTAATAGCTTTTCAAATTGCCTCTTATCTTCTGCACTACTATTACTCTCTTTTTATATGTATAAGTACAACCACAATCTCCTATTCGTTCTTTCCATTTCTACGAAAGGAAAGTTGAAGTCAACCAGATAGGAAGAATAGTCCAGTCCTTGTGATTTTCTACATATATCATCCAATTTTTCAATTATTAAGTCAAACTCTTTAGTATTAGGAGGTCTATATATTACTATGTTCATCAATTTTTCAGATTCAAATTCTACCGCTATTAGTTCACATTCTGAGTTACTATATTCTCATATATTTTCCTTGTTTTTTGTCTTTCCCATATATTGCGGTTCCCCCTTGATTCCTATTTTTCTATCTGATCTATAAGTTTGGAACCCTTTTATTTGATCATCATTCCCAGTCTCTTGGGAATACCAGGTTTCACTTATATTCATTATATCTATTTTCTTTTCATTTTTGGGCGTTAGTTTCTTCTAAGTACTCTATTTTTCTTTTTGAGTTACTCGTAACTAAACCCTGCGCATTCATCACTATGATGGTTTGCGTGTTTTCTCCTTCATTTAATACTGGTAGTAATAAGGATTTTCCCATGTCTCTTTCCTGTTCTGGTATGTTGTTCTTTTTTCATTTCCAGAAATTCTGACATTAAAAAATCCAACTTTTCCATAATATTTGATCTTCCTTCATCATAATTATTAATTTTGTGTCTGAATCTGCAATTTTCTCCGTTTCTGCAATATCCTCTTGCATAATAAATACAGTTATTATCTCTTGAGTAGAATTTCGGAGCTGATGCTTTGAAATTTTTTTGCTTGCCACCTCTGCATATCTCATTGGTGGTTTGCTTTTCTCTTTTACCTGATATTCTTGATTTCTTCTCTTTATTTGTTTCTTTCTTATTTTGGATTTTATTACTTGGTTGGTTATTTATTTGATTATGATTCATGGCTACAGGGTGCATATATTTGCATTTTTTGTCGAACTTACATCCTTTTCCTTCTTTTAGGTTTTTACATATTTTTGGATGCAGATCTCTGCAATCATCCCATATCCATCTAAGTATGCACATTTACCATATATTTCATAGTTTTGACATATCTTAGGATGTTTGTAGTAACTCTTTCTCCAAATCTGCAATTCCCTCTTTTCAAAAGGTTGCAGATTTTGTCTTTCTTGTCTATTTTTTCCTCTTTCCCGTCATTGTATAGATCTGGGTAGAGCCTCTTCGGGATTTGCTTTTCTGTTGTCATATCGTAATTTATTTCTTCGTAGGTATGCTGCTTTATTGCCTCATATGTAGTATCAATGAGTATCTCTGCATCCATACTTTTATCTTGTTTCTTTGTTTTCCTTATTTTTTTTCTGTCATTTCATTTTGTTTACTTCTCTTCCGTTTTCCTCTTCTTCTTTTTCTTCTTCTTCTTCCTCTTCCTCTTCTTCTTCATCCTCAACTATTTGTACATTCAATCTTGATTTAATAACATTGTCTATCCATGATAGACATGTTGAACAAAAAATTCTTGTATCTTTTCTCAAATCTTGTATACCTCAGCACACTGTGGATGGGTCGGAATGTTGCATGCAGCACATTTTCTGATTAGGTTTTGTGGATTGACTATGCTATACCAAACCTTACACAGTTTGCATGCTTTTGGCATTCTTTTTCCTAATGCATCAATTAGGATATTCACAAGATTCACCCTTATTCATTTCTTTGTCGGAATATGTTGGTTTATGTATATTTTCTTTATGAGTCTCTTGACCACTTGGATTTTATTTGGAACTTCTTCAATTATTTTCAAGATGTTTTCATTAGATTTGTTCCAGTTTGAAGGATTATATCCTTCTAATATATCTATGAATGCTTTTGTATCTTTTTGGTTAGGACTGTTGCTGATTTCATAGATGAGAAATGCCAGTTCCCTTCCTGCTACCTCATCGTATTGCGAATCTGCTAAACACGCCAAATTACGCCACCTCTTCCCGCAGTTGGAACTTACTGCCATCTTGTTCTGATTTATAGTATTACACTTGATAAACTAACTTAGAAGACGCTTTATCCTACTATTTTCACACTAATCTTATCACCGATAGTTCACGAACACTTCTAGATATTTCTCAAATTCAAGTCGTATGTTAAACTTGTGATATCTGTTGATTATTGTGACTTCACGCGGGTACGTCTCACCAAGCAAGATGGCTACTACGAGAGAGAGAGAGAGAGAGAGAGAGAGAGAGAGAGAGAGAGAGAGAGAGAGAGAGAGAGAGAGAGGTGTCTTCCGACGCTCCAAGTTAAGGACAGAGAAGTGTTCGTTTCGTTAAACGGCCTCTGACTCATGCCAGTAAATGTTTTGTTGATACTAATAATATAAGCCTATTTAAAGTAATGGTCGTTTCGGCAATTCGTCTTTTTCCCCGCGTTTTTGTGATGTCACAGTAACAGTGGAAACTCATTTCTCTCACTTAACATTGACTCCGATGCACAGACGTCCGACTTCTTACATTTGCAGGGGAGCAAGAGAGATCCTCCAATATGGCAAATGCATTAAAAATGACTATATATATCGTTTATCACACGCCGGTGTCCCATAATGTAGGACCTTATCAAGTATTACCCGGCTTTTCTAAATATGATGATTCTGGTGTTCTCTAAATATGGAATGAGGAGGTTGACGCGATTCAGTTTTGAAAAAACGAGGAAACTGCGATTTACTTCAAAAAGTCAAATAAGCTTGATGCATGCTACGGTTGGACTGTTCACATAGTCTATTAGCGCCAATAACTCAGGCTCTTTGGCGCCATTAATGCCTTCGTATTTTGATCTTAACGACTCTTGAGAGGTGCTGGAAAGAAGGAAAAAAAAAAAAGGGGGAGGGCCAACCCTTTCCCGGATGCGAATACCACTTCTTCAACCACATTCTTTTAAGTACAAATAAATTATAGTCAACATTGTTTGGGTCGTTAATGAGCATAGTCATTGGACCTCTGGGTGTTACAATAATATTGTTTACTTCAAACTCCATCATTAAGTGCAGATGCAAAACGAAAACGTTGGAATGTTTTGCATATTTTTTTTTCTTACAAGTTTTTATATATATTTATATATATATATAATATATTATATATATATATATATATATATATTATATATATATATATATAATTATATGATATATACATACACATATATAACTTGTATCGCAACCAGATATTTATACATGAAGACTTGTAAGAAAGGAGAGAAAAAAAAAATGCAAATCACTCCAACGTTTTCGTTGCAACTGCACTTGATGGAGTTTGAAGTAAACAATATTACGGTATTAACTGGAGTTCCATTAACTATACGTATATATATATATATATATATATATATATATTATATATATATCTTATATATATATATATATATAGGCGGGTCCCCGGGGTTACGACGGTTTCCGGCTTTACGACGTTCCGAGGTTACAACGCTTTTTTCTTAAATATTCAATGGAAAAATCCGTCCTGGGTTACGACGCTTGTTCCCCGAGGTTACGACGCTGACGCTTCCGACGCTCCGAGTTAACGACGCTTTTAAAAAACTCATACTATGATAAAAATCCTTTATAGTTTAGCACAGTATATAATAAAAATAAGTTTTCTGGTTAGATTACAACAAAAATTTGAGGTTATGATGATTTTCGCACACTTTTGTTATTGTCGTAATTTTTTCTACTGAGTTTTTTAATGACGCCTCATATGCGGAACTAGTTTTCCGAGCGAATGAATACTACTAGCTTGCGGTGCGCAAAGTTTACATATAACAGTCCAAACCACAAATAATGAAAAAAATCATTGCTTGTTTCCAGTAATAATACAAAACGAAGTTTCTGGTTAGATTACAACGATAGAGAGAGAGAGAGAGAGAGAGAGAGAGAGAGAGAGAGAGAGAGAGGTGTCTTCCGACGCTCCGAGTTAAGGACAGAGAAGTGTTCGTTTCGTTAAACGGCCTCTGACTCATGCCAGTAAATGTTTTGTTGATACTAATAATATAAGCCTATTTAAAGATACGTTTACTTTAATTAGTCTATATGATACGTAAATAGTAATCAACTGTTCTTGTAGCCCTCAAGATTTGGCAAAATCGAAGTATCCAAGAGAGACATTATCCAGTACACTGGAACTTTGACATACGAATTTAATTTGTTCAGTTACCATCGTCGTATATCAAAACAGTTGTATCTCTCAAAGCATTTTTCCCATTTAAAATTAATGTAATATGTATTAATCCGTTCTAGCGGTATGAAACCACACCTAAACACAGCTAAATTACATATAATATACACAATTTATACACAAATAAAACGATTAATAACACACATAATGATAAAATAACAGCAATGTGATAAATGATAATAAATGTTAATAAAATCAATTAAAAAAAAGAAAGGAATTTTACTTACCACAACGAAAGATGACGTGAGGCCAGCAGGGGGAGGAGGTAGGGAAGGGTGGCAGGGAACGATTTGTTGTTCTCTTTTTATTTACGTATGTACACTAATAACTACGTAATAAACACAAATGAAATAACATTGCTAAACTAATTTTTATTTTTTTATTTTAATCAGTTTGTAGTTTTTAGAAATAATGGTGATGCCTTGGAAGGTTTTATGCTTTGCTATAATTTCATGTTTTGCTTCCATCGAAATAATTTTCTTGGGTTTTTTCTTATCACCTGCTTTGTCTTTAGCTTTGAGACCCATGGTTAATAATAAAATAGCCAAATAACACGAAAAATAGGCGCAAATACAACGAACTAAACAACGACGTGTTAACATGCAGCACAACAAACAAACAGACTGAACGCCATTTATCGGTCGCCTATACAACTAACACTCATCGCAAAATCGTATCTCAAATATTTCGTTGTATATCAAAGCTTATATTTTCGCAAATTTTCTGTTGTATCTCAAAACATTCGTATATTAGGGCAATCGTATGTCAAAGTTCCAGTGTAATTAGAGAGAGAGAGAGAGAGAGAGACGCCTTGGCAACAATGGTCACCGTCTCGGGGATTGACGGGGATTGACGTAACATTTATTTTCTGAACAGATAGGACAGAGAGTGTTCGTTTTCATTTAAACGGCCTCTGACTCATAGCAGGAAATGTTTTGTTGATACTAATATATAAGCCTATTTAAAGATACGTTTACTTTAATTAGTCTATATGATACTAAATAGTAATCAGCTGTTCTTGTAGCCCTCAAGATTTGGCAAAATCACTCCAGGTTGTACATAAAAACTTCAAGAATGTAGTGTCACCAGAGGATTACAATAGCTTTTACCTTCAAGAACCAGCATTCTTTTATGAAAATAACTCCAGGTTGTACATAAAACTACAGGAAACAACATGTAGTGTAACCAAAGGATTACAAGTAAGGTTTTTATAACTTTTTGTTTTATTAGTTTAAGACATATTCCAAGCGTCGTTCCGGTTCTTACGACGATTTTCGGCTTACGACGCGTCTCAAGAACGGAACCCCCGTCGTAACCCGGGGACTGCCTGTATATATATAAATATATATACGCCTTAGAGGGTTAGTGGCACCAGTGCGCCTCATACTGTAAGCATAAGTTAAGGTTCTTAGCTGCATCCCTTCTGCCCCTAGCTGCAACCCCATTCATTCCTTTTACTGTACTTCCATTCATATTCTGTCTCTTCCATCTTACTTTCCGCCTTCTCCTGATAATTGTTTCGTGGTGTGAGTGCAAGGTTTTCTTCCTGTTACATTTTTAAAACCTTTTCACTCTCAGTTTCTCTTTTAGCGCTCAATGACTTCATTGGTCCCAGTGCTTGGCATTTGGCTTAAATTTTATATTCCATTCCTATCATATATATGTGTGTGTGTGTGTTGGTGTATTATATATAATTGTAATTGCCACAATGCCGTCTTAACTTCTCGAAGTCGTCCCACTTTTTGGATAAGCTTGTAACTTCAAGCCTTACATCCAAATTGAACCCACATCAGTTCCAGCTACCGGACATCAGAATTGCTTTATGATTCTTGCATTTGGATCTAAGGCTTTGTAGTGACGAGCGTATCCAAAAAAGTGTGACCGATTCGAGAAGTTATTACATACGTATCTGGTAAAAATGGATCTGTAGATTCTACACATATATGTTTTTAATGTGCATTATATATATATATATATATATAGACTATATATATATATATATATATATATCTATATATATATATAAGGCTAAGGCCAAAGGCCATGCAATGGGGCTTATTTGATCATTCAGTGATGAATGTATAATTGAGAGTAAATTGGTTTTAAAGTTGTTACAAGGAAAACCTTTGCAGTTGTACTATGTAACATTTGTTAAGAGAGGGTAGAAAGTAAGATGGAAGAAAGAGAACATGAACTGAGGTACAGTAAAAGGAATGAAAGGGGTTGCAAGTAGGAGCCGATGGGATGCTACAAAGAACCTTAACTAGCGCCTACAGTGTACCGCATGAGATCCACTGATGGTTCTTGCGATTCTTTTTATTTATATTTTTCAGGAAAGTTGCCATTTCCGGGAACATGATTATTGTTTGAGACCTGAGTGGTGGGAGAGTCCAATTTACGGTAATGGAGGACAGGGGCGTCATTTCAGATTTTTGTTTGGGGGGGAGGGGTGGCAAAGACGGTTTGGCGAGTGAAGCGAGCCTAATAAAGGGTTTTTTTTGCTATGAGCTATTTTATGTATTTTTTGAAGCCACATGAACAAGGTTTTTCAACAAAAACTATATACTCCAACTACTGTTTGTTTATATCATCATCACTGGTAGCTATTATAGGAGACAGACAAGGATCAAGAAACGCAATATTTTCGAGAAATTTAATATTTTTATGATTGCACATTTAAAAAGAAAACATGTTACTTCTTGGGGCTTGGAGGATGAGGGAGCCACGTTGAGGCTTGGGGCGTGGGGGCCAACTTCAGTCTGGTGGGAGGCAGTTGTCCCGACTCCAGCACCCCCCCCCCCCCCCCCCAAATTACGCCCCTGATGGAGGGACAGCCTTCGTCAGGAATCACAAGAATTTTACGATGGCAGCTTTTTATAAATTTACGTTTTTCATAACTTCTAATGTTGGTATCTGTTACGAGATTTTATTAACCGGATAATGTACTTTTTGGACAGATTATAATTTTTTTTTATCTTTATTTAATTAGAGTTGTAACTAATTATTGAAGAGCATGGCAAACGTGGCAAACGTTAACATCATTGCTCACTATAAGTATGAAGTATATTAGTATCATCATTGATCATTTTAGTTATGGATTTTTTTAAAGCACTGAGTCTCTCTGTAGGCAAGACTACCGCTTCTTGACTTAATGTTCATTTCAACGATTGGGCTAAATTACTGTGCATTGAAGGTAATGTGGGATTTGTTTTAGTCTCGATGGAGAAACAGGGTTATAAGAATTATCTGAAACACTTCAAAATAGTGATTTAAAGCTACTGACGAGCAGTCTTTAAAAGTAGTGGGAAGAAATAGAATAGTTATATACAGTTGTTATAGATGCAGATTGCATAACAGATAAAGACAAAATAAAAGTCCTCGAGTGTTACTTTGCACATGAAAAGAGATAAGAGAATACTAAATTGCGATCATTGCAAAGTATTTAATAATGTCATTATTGTGATAACTATTATCTTTGCTCGGACTATTCACTCAGAAAAGAGTTTGAAGACAAATTGCCAACTATATGTGGATATTGTATTTTAACTATAATCAAGTTTAAAGTCCTGAATGCAGTTTCCTACTTTACGTTTCTCATTGGTGGTATGGTAGGCGCCAATTATATAAAAACCCATCATGATTTTGTGACTGATGCAAACTCACCCTCTTCGGAAGACACCTGTCTCAGGTGCACCATGTCTGCCTTGTTTCCGAGCAACACCATGGGTGGTCCTAGGGTCGGAGAAACATCCCCGCCCACTCCTGCCGGGACGGGAGGCATGGGCGTGAGGGTTGTCGTCCCGCACAAACCCGAGCGACCTTTGCGTTCGCTTATGTGGAGTCTGACCCGCTTCACCCAGTTGAAGCTCTGGCGGTCTGTGATGGAGTAAACGAGAAGGAAGCCGTCAGCCCAGCTGATGGTCTCCTGCGACGGTAGAGCCTCCGTGTTCTGCAAGAGTGGAAGTTGATTACCAAGAGTAAATAACGTCATGAATGGCGCACTCGTAGCATTCACATTATTTGAAAAATGATTTTGATCTCAGCACTCACTAGCTACACCTGAGAAGTTAGGTGAACTCGGGCAGCTTCATAATAAACAATGCTATTTTAGGTTTCTGTTTTAAGGAAAGATCCAGTTAGTGTGAGGAAAGTAAAACTGTTAGCTGTATCTGGGCTACAGTGTGAGAAGATGGTGATAATGATAACTTTGTTCACAAGGAATTTGTGAGTACAGAGGAGGTATGCATAAAGTCCATGTTAAGCAAACCTACAGCTTGGTAAAGTAGATAAATATGAATGGGGTTCATACAAAACCAAAAGCTATAACAGCGGTAATGGAAATGAAAGCCAAATAGCAGACTGCAGAAAGTAAATATGTTATCTTTACAGACGCTTATTTCATTTACCGTAAAGGACTTTGCTCCGTTCTCATCCCGAGTTTTATACCCATCCATACCTTTTCAAGTTAGCCTCTCTTATATGAAGAGGATTTTTGTGATTCTCAATTTTATGGATGCAGTAAGTAAAAGGCCTACAGTCTATGGTCCATAGATTACCAGTTTTGACAAAAGATCTCGGCAAAAATAATTCTTGAGAAAGTCACCATGATTCTTGTAGGTTAGTATGTAACACTGAGGCAATATTGGTATATTTATATAATATTATTGCCCAGGGCATCTCTCATGATCATACAAAGCGAAATCACTACACAGTTTGGCTAAATAACAGGTTTGGACGATGACTGTGTAAAAAATTATCCTGCATGTATTAGGGTAATAATGTAATAGTAGAAATTGGGATGGCATCACAGAATACAACTGCCTCTTGTAAAATATCCTATCAGATAAATGGTTTTATAGATAACGCACAGACAATGCTATTAGCACTTGGTTTCAGAAAAAGTTCAGCAGCAGAC
>NC_061088.1:67243107-67330607 GCF_015104395.2 Macrobrachium nipponense
TTCAGTGATGCAATAATATTTTCAGTTTAGTATGATAGGGTGTTAATATTATATAAAATCTTATACATGCACAACTGGTATATATATATATTATACATTCACACTGGGTCATTTGATACCTAAAGGATTAGTACTAAACACAGCTAAAAGCACTTGACCCCCAGAGGCTAAGGCTAGTACTAAACACGGCGAAACAGTGTAGAAGAATCACTGTTTCGCCGTGTTTAGTACTTGCCCTCAAGAATCAAATATTCCTCTCTCTCTCTCTCTCTCTCTCTCTCTCTCTCTGTATATATATATATATATATATATATATATATATATATATATATATATATATATATATATATGCATACATACATTCATATATACTCACACACACACACGCACACACATTCCAGAAGTCTGAGTTTAACAGCAAAATGAAATCTCGAAGACGTAAAAAGCATCAGCTGGGAAACAAACAGAGGACGAAGAGCTATTAATCTTGTTTTTTACACACAGGATAGTAAAACTGTCTTACCTTATGTCCAAATAAAATAGTAGACAAATACATGCATATCTATATATATGTATTAATCAGAGACTCTCTCTCTCTCTCTCTCTCTCTTTGCTTCTTTGCCTTCTGTTGCGCTCTGAATTATCGTCCGTGTCTGCCACTTAAAATTAGATAAAATGTTTAAAAGGGGAGCGTTTGATAAACGAAAATTTACGAGCTTGTGTACTTCCAATCGGCGACCTTCATCTCTGACTCACTAAGACCGAGAACGATTTTTTTTTTTTATGTTTTATTTTTCTTTCGTTGAATTTTGAAGATGTCCTCAGTCGTACGTCCGTCCCTGAAATTCTTCTCGTATTTTCAGAGGACGAAACGCAAAGATCGTATCCCCCAGCTTTTCCGGAGCAGGTGAATTATGAACGGCCGCGTCGAAGGACCAAGCAAAGCACATCAATAAAAATTGTCAACGAATCGCTACTAGGTAAGTGCTTATTGATATCCTTTCTAATGTCGTTCTCAACTTTTTTTTTTTCTGTTGATTTGACGGTTCTGTGACATTAAAGTCATGAGTTTCCTAAATGTAGACTCCCTTTTTTTTTCGTCTTACGTATCGATGACCTTGAAGGGAGGATCACTCCAAATTTAGCGCCGTATTTTTTCGGTGATTTTACGGTTCGGTAACGTTAAAGGGGTGATGTTTCTAAATTAAGTCACATTTTCTGAGAATTAACGGATCGGCGAAGAGATAGGCATCATTTTTCTATGTTTGGACTCACTTTTTTTATGGATTGGTGATATTATTAGATACTTCAACTTCGTTTTCATTTTGCATATTGATGACATGACAGGATCATTAATACTTTAGTTTTTGAGGTTGGACCACACTGTTAGTTCTCTCTCTCTCTCTCTCTCTCTCTCTCTCTCTCTCTAAGTTAGTTTATCAAGTGTAATACTGTAAATCAGAACAAGATGGCAGTAAGTTCCAACTGCGGGAAGAAGTGGCGTAATTTAGCTTGCTTGGCGGATTCGCAATACGATGAGGTAGCAGGAAGGGAACTGGCATTTCTCATCTATGAAATCAGCAACAGTCCTAACCAAAAAGATACAAAAGCATTCATAGATATATTAGAAGGATATAATCCTTCAAACTGGAACAAATCTAATGAAAACATCTTGAAAATAATTGAAGAAGTTCCAAATAAAATCCAAGTGGTCAAGAGACTCATAAAGAAAATATACATAAACCAACATATTCCGACAAAGAAAATGAATAAGGTGAATCTTGTGAATATCCTAATTGATGCATTAGGAAAAAGAATGCCAAAAGCATGCAAACTGTGTAAGGTTTGGTATAGCATAGTCAATCCACAAAACCTAATCAGAAAATGTGCTGCATGCAACATTCCGACCCATCCACAGTGTGCTGAGGTAATGCAAGATTTGAGAAAAGATACAAGAATTTTTGTTCAACATGTCTATCATGGATAGACAATGTTATTAAATCAAGATTGAATGTACAAATAGTTGAGGATGAAGAAGAAGAGGAGAAGGAAGAAGAAGAAAGAAGAAGAAGAAGAGGAAAACGGAAGAGAAGTAAACAAAAATGAAATGACAGAAAAAAATAAGGAAAACAAAGAACAAGATAAAAGTATGGATGCAGAGATACTCATTGATACTACATATGAGGCAATAAAGCAGCATACCTAACGAAGAAATAAATTACAATATGACAACAGAAAAGCAAAATCCCGAAGAGGCTCTACCCAGATCTACACAATGACGGGAAAGAGGAAAAAATAGACAAGAAAGACAAAATCTGCAACCTTTTGAAAAGAGGGAATTGCAGATTGGAGAAAGATGTTACTACAAACATCTAAGGTATGTCAAAAACTATGAAATATATGGTAAATGTGCATACCTAGATGGCTATGGGGATGATTGCAGAGATCTGCATCCAAAAATATGTAAAACCTAAAAGAAGGAAAAGGATGTAAGTTCGACAAAAAATACAAATATATGCACCTTGTAGCATTGAATCATAATCAAATAAATAACCAACCAAGTAATAAAATCCAAAATAAGAAAGAAACAAATAAGAGAGAAATCAAGAATATCAGGTAAAAGAGAAAAACAAACACAAACCAATGAGATATGCAGAGGTGTCAGCAAAAAATTTCAAAGCATCAGCTCCGAAATTCTACTCAAGAGATAATAACTGTATTTATTATGCAAGAGGATATTGCAGAAACGGAGAAAATTGCAGATTCAGACACAAAATGAATAATTATGATGAAGGAAGATCAAATATTATGGAAAAGTTGGATTTTTTAATGTCAGAATTTCTGGAAATGAAAAAAAGAACAACATACCAGAACAGGAAAGAGACATGGGAAAATCCTTATTACTACCATTATTAAATGAAGGAGAAAACACGCAAACCATCATAGTGATGAATGCGCAGGGTTTAGTTACGAGTAACTCAAAAAGAAAAATAGAGTACTTAGAAGAACTAACCCAAAATGAAAAGAAAATAGATATAATGATATAAAGTGAAACCTGGTATTCCCAAGAGACTGGGAATGATGATCAAATAAAGGGTTCCAAACTTATAGATCAGATAGAAAAAATAGGAACAAGGGGGAACCGCAATATGGGAAATGAAACCAAAAAAAAACAAGGAAAAAATATATGAGAAATATAGTAACTCCAGAATGTGAACTAATAGCGGTAGAATTTGAATCTGAAAAATTAATGAACATAGTAATATATAGACCTCCTAATACTAAAGAGTTTGACTTAATAATTGAAAAATTGGATAATATAGGTAGAAATCACAAGGACTGGACTATTCTCCTATCTGGTGACTTCAACTTTTCCTTTCGTAGAATGGAAAGAACGAATAGGAGATTGTGGTTGTACTTATACATATAAAAAAGAGAGTAATAGTAGTGCAGAAGATAAGAGGCAATTTGAAAAGCTATTAGATATGCTACAGAATACAACATTCAACAAATAAATCACCTGCCAACAAGAAAGGAAAATACTTTAGACCTAGTATTTGTGAACGAGATGAATTATGTTAAAGAAATAATAGTTTATAATGCGAGTATTTCAGACCATAATGTCATAGAATTAACAGTTCATTCCAAAGCAAGTGAAAATAGAGATAAGCAAGAAATGAAAAAGTGGGAAGGATATGGAAAATACAACTTCTACGTAAAAATATAAAATGGTTCAGAAATTAATGAAGAATTAAACAAAGATTGGGATAACATTTCGTAAGTGATGACATAAGGGTAAATACGGAGATATTATATAAAATATTGGAGAAAATAGTGGATAAATATATACCGAAGAAGAAAAGTAAACATCATTCATGCATACCAAGAGACAGAAGGATCTTGTTCCAGAAATCAGAAAGTGGAAAAAAGGTCTTGCAAAAGAAAAAATGCATGGAAAGTTATAGAACTAAAAAGTAAGATAGAAAATGCAGAACAAAAGATTATACAATCAAAAGAAAATGAAAAACGGGACTTGGAAGAAAAAACCCTATTAAATATCAAGCAAACCCCCAAACTATTATACTCATATGCGAAGAAGATGAATAAAAGAAGAAAATAGAAATAGCCCTCTGAGAATTGAAGGGAGATAACGAATGAAAAAAAAAGGAAATTTGCAACATACTGGCAGACGATATAAGAGAGAATTCACCCCTAGAATAGATAATGAAGATAATGATATAGAAGTAAGGGACGAAAATAGTGAATATTTAGCTGACATAGAAATTAATGAAGCTGATATTGTGCAGGCAATTAATGAAATTAAAAATGGAGCTGCTGCAGGGCCGGATGGAGTCCCTGCTATTTTGTTAAAGAAAGTAGTTCATTCTATCGCAAAGCCACTTGCAATATTATTAAGACAAAGTGTAGATACAGGCAAGATTTATGATGAGCACAAATTAGCATATATCACCCCTACTTTCAAAAGTGGATCAAGACTAGAGGCAAGTAATTATAGCCTGTGGAGTCTAACATCACATATTATGCAAAGTGTATGAAAGGGTAATGAAGAAAAATATTATGAAACATTTAATAAAAAATAATTTGTTTAATATAGGACAACACGGTTTCGTACCCGGAAAAAGTACACAAACCCAACTGTTAGTCCACCGTGAGAACATATTCAAAAATATGAAAAGCGGAAATGAAACAGATGTGGTTTATCTAGACTTTGCAAAAGCTTTTGACAAAGTAGACCATAATATATTAGCAAAGAAAATTAGAAAACACAATATCGTAGATAAAGTAGGAAGATGGTTAAAAGAATTTTTACACAACAGAAAACAGATAGTTATTGCAAACGATGAGAAATCGGATGAAACCAAGGTAATATCCGGTGTGCCACAAGGTACGGTGCTAGCTGCAATATTGTTTGTTATTATGATTGAAGACATAGACAGTAATGTTAAGGATTCGGTAGTGAGTAGTTTCGCTGATGACACAAGAATAAGTAGAGAAATTACTTGTGATGAAGATAGGAACGCGCTACAAAGAGACCTTAACAAAGTATATGATTGGGCAGAGGAAAATAGGATGGTATTTAACTCTGATAAATTTGAATCAATAAATTATGGAGACAGAGAAGGAAAGCTATATGCATATAGGGGACCTAATAATGAGACAATCACAAATAAGGAAGCAGTTAAAGACCTTGGTGTGATGATGAATAGGAACATGTTATGCAATGATCAAAATAGCAATTCTGTTGGCAAAATGTAAAGCAAAAATGGGAATGTTGTTACGGCACTTCAAACAAGAATAGCTGAACATAAGATTATGCTTTATAAAACATATGTTCGTAGTCCACTTGAATATTGCAATATGATATGGTACCCACACTATCAAAAGGATATTGCACAAATAGAGAGTGTACAAAGGTCCTTTACAGCTAGAATAGAAGAAGTTAAGGACCTAGACTACTGGGAAAGACTACAATCCTTAAAATTATATAGTCTAGAAAGGAGAAGAGAACGCTACATGATAATTCAGGCATGGAAACAGATAGAAGGAATAACAGAAAATATCATGGAACTAAAAATATCAGAAAGAGCAAGCAGAGGTAGATTAATAGTGCCCAAAACTATACCAGGAAAAATAAGGAAAGCACACAGGACATTAATCCACTACGCACCAGCATCGATAATGCAGCGTCTATTCAATGCGTTGCCAGCTCATCTGAGGAATATATCAGGAGTGAGCGTAGATGTGTTTAAGAATAAGCTCGACAAATATCTAAACTGCATCCCAGACCATCCAAGATTGGAAGATGCAAAATATACCGGAAGATGTACTAGCAAAACTCTGGTAGACATTAGAGGCGCCTCACACTGAGGGACCTGGGGCAACCCGAACGAACTGTAAGGTAAGGTAAGGTAAGGTCTCTCTCTCTCTCTCTCCAGCTGGCCTTAGTACTCGACTCTGAGCCAAGTGGTCCGTTCAAGATCTTCAGGTTCACATGTGATACGTGTCGTTTATCCTCGCCCACGCATCTTTTGCTTTCATATAATCTTTTAAATAATTGTGTTGGCATAAATTATTTTTATAGGGCCATTAAGATAACACACTCGGAAGAAATAACTTCGAGATATAATTTAACGCAGAACATTTGAAAACATAAGGGATTCTCATCGTCAGAGGACTTGGCTGGGAGATGAAGAGCCTCATTTGAGGAAATATATTCTGTTGGGAATGTTTTTCTCGTCCTTGTTTTCTGTAAAGTCGGTAACGTGCTGAATAGTTATATGTACAGTTCGTTGAGGAATGATTGTTTTTTGTTGTGTTCTTTTTTGCAGATGGGTTACGCCTTGTTTTGGTTATTGGTTGTGGTGGGTTCGAATATTGCTGGTTGGAGGATGGCGAATTTAATATCTTTATATGGTTGTGATTTATTTCAAGAGGTGTTACTGAAAGTTGTAATTTGCTTACACATTGTTTAGTGAATGAATGAGAGTGGTGGATACTTTCTTTGCCAGAGGGGTTGTTCTTCCAGCGTAAATTTGTAGTAAGTAAAGGAATTTTGATGTTTTATAACTTGGTGTGGAGACATGATGCTTAGTATTTCTGGTTGACATATACAATTTTCTTTTTTACTTCAGGGTTGGAATTTATCTGGCGTTTCCTTTCTGTAGGGTTGGGGTTTGTTTCTATTTTTTTAGCCCCAAGGTTGTTGAGTGAAGGTTGTAATTTATTGCACGTTGCGAAACTAACAATGCAACAACAAATGTTGCTGATGCACAATAACTCATTTAAATAAGGAAGGTAAAAGAATCTAACGCTTCTGGGACTCTCAAATATAATTATTCACTTGTGAAATACATTACAAATTTACAGGAGCCGCATTTTCAAGATATTGCAGTATTATGACATCATGCTCGTATACATATGTCACAAGAATTTTTAGCTAACACGTTAGTTCTTTTAGTTGCAGCCTTTCCTGTTTATTCCGCAAAGACCAAAAAGAAAGTTTAAAAAGGTACAGTATTGAAGGGATTGTCTTCTAGGCTCTGACAATAAAACATTCTCTCTCTCTCTCTCTCTCTCTCTCTCTCTCTCTCTCTCTCTCTCTCTCTCTCTCTTATCTTTTCTTTTCTTTTCTTTTCTTTTCTTTTCTTTCGTCAGGAGGCACTTCGGGCAAGTTGACGGGAGATCCTGGTAATTGGTTTAATTGCGACAAATGCTGCATATTTCATTCATGGATGTCGCGTAAAACTGACTTTTACCTAAAGGAAAAAATGTATGCAGTTGGTTATTGCAGCCGACATTAATCTCGTTAGAAATGCAAACCCTGTGGTATTTATTTTTGTCATTTGCAAATCTTTATTGTAAGTAAAATGGCTCTACAAGTTTATAGGTCTATTGTGTTTGCAGACATACATAAGCACACGCACACATATGTATACATACGTACATTATATGTATGTATACGGCTTGAGGAAAAATTACTGGCAGGTCCTTGTTTTAACTGTTGATTTGATGATGAACTCCTTGTGCGAGGAACAAGTTTCACTGCATTAAACGTTTTATCCTCCTTTAGAGAACCTTTATTACTATAGTAGATTCACATCAACTTTGCATTTGCTGTCTAGGCCCGTCCCTTACGACGCTCCCGATTGGCTGTTGATAAGCCAATCACAGGGCTGGAAACTCTCAGTCTCTCGAGAGAGTTTTCACTTAGGCATTATGTATGTTCCACCTCTCCTGAGGGATACGTCTTTCAAAAGCATCCCTCAGGGGAGGTGGAACACACATCCTGCTTATGTGAAATCTCGAGAGAGGCTGAGAGTTTCTAGTCTTGTGATTGGCTTATTAACAGCCAATCAGGAGCGTCGTAAGGGACTGGCCTAGACATCAGATGCGCGGTTGATGTGAATCTACTATAGTACATTGAATCCAACTACATTGTCTACAAACACTGTGCCATACTATTTCGCTTTCAATATATTAAGGCCCTTCTGTCCCGCTAACTTTACAGTTCCATCTAACTACTAATTCTTTTGTGTTCCTCTCTTGCTCTTTCCCAACACTGTCAAGTCATACATTCTTGACATCAACCTATCACCCGCCGTTCTCTCCACAAGACCAAGCGATCCAGAACACATCCATCATTTCATCCTGGCAAACATTTATGCCACTTCTTGCTACATTTCTCATCCTTTCAATTCTTTGCCCTCCATTTTTAATATGTAAATAAGTTTTTCAACCACTTTTAATCTTTTTTGGCTTTTCATTCTCTTCATCACACCTGCTTCGTTTCACTAAAGGAGAATTGGCCCAACATTCCCTTCATACATTCAGCTGTTGTCCTGAGAGTGTTTGGGAAATATCTCTTATGTCATCCCAAAAATCTTTGCAAATCAACGGTTTCTGTTGTTTCCTCATTTCCATCTTAATATTCAGTACATCGTCTTCCTGTTTTCGACATATCCTTATAGCGTTACTCCTCACATTCGTTTTTAGCTTACTTTTTTTGGTATTTTATCAAGTTTCAAGCCTTTTCACTAGTTTCTGTAGCCTTTCTTCAAACTAACCAGTCAACACGAATACTGTATCTGTAAATATCTTCCATCTCGCACTCTATTCTCAACCATTTTCTTATGCACCTTCTGCGACTTCTTGTCTCACTCGGTTCACAAAGATATCGTAGGATCACAGAGGCACTTATCTCAGACCTACTACAAGACCAGTCACTGTATACATTTTCATACCGACTTCTCCTTTATAATAAGATATTAAAATTGATCTCACGTTACCTTTACGCTGCTCATTCTCGGTCCATGTACCCTGCACACAGTTTTTTCCATTTACTCACATCATAACGAACGCCTGATCCACACACACACACACACACATACACACACACACACACACATTTCCTTTTCTGATCCTACATATCTCTTCACCTTCTCCTCTGTCGTCTGTCTTTTTCAAAAGCAGTACCACCAAAAAACCTTTCACCCATTATTCTAATTAATGTTATGTCCCCTTTATTTCGTACATTCATCTCTGTCACCTTTATCTTTATACAGAGGGTCTATTATTCCCCTCGCCAGTTTCTTCGGAGCCTCTCCCTCACGGAGACAGACATTACACACTTTGTTCAGCCCTGTACTGCAGCGTCTCTTGAAACGTCATCAACCTCTCAGGTGCCCTCCTGGCATCCTCTGCAGTCATTCCAAAACCGCTTTCAAATTTATACTGCTAACCTCTTCCACTCTCCCTTCTTTAAGACATCTCTTTCTTTTATCTCCCATATTCAGCAAATCTTCAAAATATTATACACACGTATATATATATATATATATTTATATATATATATATAATATATATATAATATATATATAATATATATATGTGTGTGTGTGTGTGTGTGTGTGTGTGTGTGTGTGTGTGTCAGCAATAGAAGAGTTCCGTGGAAATTGGAGACGAATAATAAATATTAAAACCAGGGCTTGAGTGAAGAGCATCTTTATTTGCGACTAGTTTCGGAGATTTACTTTCCTCCGTCATCGGGCAATCTATAATGGTATATTTTTTACAATTAAAATTAATGACGTAATATAAGTTACATTAAAACAAAGCAAAATAAGATAAAATTACATAATTACTATAAGTTACATTAAAATTAACAGAGCAAAATAAAATAATATAAAATTACACAATTACAAGACATAATAACCTAAACTCGCAGCAAAATCTTAAAATAGAGAAATACACTGTTTGTTGTCAAAGAGAGCAGAAAAAAAAGAGAGCAAAAAAAAAAATCTAAAAATCTAGGTTTTGGAAGTTATAATTTTTGACGCTCCTTTCCTATATACGTATTAGTAAAACTTTTGCTAAAGCCATTCAAAAATAAGCACTGCTTGATGAAATTAAACTCTAGGTTCATATTAACATAATAGGAACATATATTAAAAGCCCTCGATGTTAAGGTCGTAATCAAATTTCTCTTGAACTGAACAGGAATGAATGAGGACATTTTGGTGGTCAAACCCCCATCATGTTTCTTGGAAATAGGTCCTTTAATGTTAAAAAAAGATTAACCAAACTTTTGCATGAATTCTACCCACAAGTAAACATTCGAGTAATATTTAAGCCTAAATCTACATTACAAAAATTCTTCAGGTTCAAGGATGTGATACCAACTGAACTGCAGTCAGCTATTGTGTATAAGTATAAGTGTCATTGCTGTAGTGCAATGTAAATTGGAAAATCTAAACGGCAGTTCAGGGTTCGCATCTTCGAACATCTCGGAAGATCTGTTAGGACAAATAGGCCATTAAGCAAACCGCCATTTAGTGCTATTCGTCAACACTCTGAAGAATATGACCATCCTATCAATGTAGATTCCTTTTCAGTCCTCACTTGCAGAACCAACGCAATGGAGCTCGGAGTGGTTGAGTCTCTATATACCCTAAGAGATAAACCCTCTCTTTGTAATAATGAAAGGTCTGTTGAATTGCTGTGTTTTTAGATTTTTAGATTTTTTTTTCTGCTCTCTTTTTTTTTCTGCTCTCTTTGACAACAAACAGTGTATTTCCCTATTTTAAGATTTTGCTGCGAGTTTAGGTTATTATGTCTTGTAATTGTGTAATTTTATATTATTTTATTTTGCTCTGTTAATTTTAATGTAACTTGTAGTGATTATGTAATTTTATCTCATTTTGCTTTGTTTTAATTATAAATAATATTCCATAATAGATTGCCCGATGACGCAGGAAAGTAAATCTCCGAAACTAGTCGCAAATAAAGATGCTCTTCATTCAAGCCTGGTTTTAATATATATATATATATATATATATATATATATATATATATGTATATATATATATATATATATATATATATATATATATATATATATATATATATATATATATATATATATATATGTTTTTGTGTGTGTGTGTGTATAATACTATATATATATATATATATATATATATATATATATATATATATATATATATATATATATATATATATATATACATGTGTATGTGTGTGAGTGTATGTGCTCGTATTTGTATATATGGATACGGTTACAGCTCACTTTGTAGGAAAGTTGTATTAATAACGATACAGTATTTTTTTCATCAAAGAATAGTAGATTTTCTTTGAATACGCAAGCAAAACAAATGAACATCATTATTTTTATGGCAGCATGGATAGTAAAATCTGGCACTCAGGGAAGCTAGCAATATAAGACTCCAACAATTAAAGCATTAAAGTTGCAGTGGCTTGTTCTTGAATTTATCAGATCTCACCCAGTGTTAGGGGAAACTGTTGTATTTGCCTTCCTTAAGAGGGTTATCGAGATTAGTTTTGATTGGTTGTTTGTCTCTTTGTTACCAGGATTACAAAAAACATATTCTGTGGATATTTGCAGACTTGTTAAAAGGTAAGCCTTGTTAACTGGGAATTAGAGGTCAGATTTTGGAAGAGATAAGACCGTTCAGAGGCGGATCGCTGAGCTTTGACAGGAGTTAGCAGTCTCTGAACGCTCGTGTTTTGATTATAGATTTTCATATTTCACCGTCCGTCTCTTTTTTTTTCCCCTAAGCTATGATAGCTCCGTTCAGTTCTGAGCTAAATATCTTGGGAAGAGGTTGTCAGTTGGATGCACTTTTACTCGTTATGCTTAAGGGCGTTTTATTCTTGATAATGAATCTCGGGTCTCTTGCTTGGGAGCCGAGTTTCATATGTATATACATACATATGTATAACTGAATCACGAAAGTTTGGAACCTGATAAATGCTTAAATAAAGGTATAAGCCACGAAGGAAAGTGAAACACCGGAGTAGCTGCCACTCCAGTGTTTCATTTTCCTTCTTGACTTATACCTTTATATATATATATATATATATATATATATATTATATATATATATATATATAATATATATATATATATATATCATATATTTATTTATATATGCATACATACATACATTCATACATATATATATATACAAAGTACCACAAGGAGAAATGGAATTGTGTGAATCCTAACTACCCTCGACTTTACTTAGGACTTTAGTTAGAGTTGAAAAAATATCAGCACCTGAGAGAAAAAGGAGCCCAACTTTATTTGTGACGGAGAGTGAGCGTACCACTGACAAATCTTGTTTTTCGCATGAAGGTGGGCTAATTTTAGTAATTTTGATATATTTTTCTGTTATAAATTTAGATTCAGTTGGTTCGGTGGTATAGTGGTTAGTGTTGTGACCTGCAACTAAGATGTCACGGGTTCACGTCTCCCCCAGGGCGATAAAAAAATCACTGGCTCTGTATCATGATCAATTACTGCTGCAGTGTGGGGTCTGCGGTGGGAGGTTGAAATCAACTTTCTTTGGAAGCTTAAATTTCAAGTGTGCTAGTTTCATGGGAATAGGTTTCGTCTACCGAAATAATAATAATATTAGTAATAATAATAATCGATAAATAAACCAGATTTTTAGAACCCGTCCACTGCTATCGATTGCCATCAGATTATATATATATATATATATATATATATATATATATATATATATATATATATATATATATATATATATATATATATATATATATAATATATATAATAATATATACATATATACTATATATATACACTATGTAAATATATATATATATATATATATATATATATATATATATATATATATATATATATGTATATTGGCATTACAACTATGTCTGAATCAGTATCCTTATACCATTCTCCCTGGATTTTGCCTGCGAGAACTAACCCATTTGGCAGGCTATGGTGTGACGGGAGATTTTTGTGGAATTGAACATCGTATAAACACGTGTAGATGTGTGTATGTATGTATGTATGTACGTATATATATATGTAAACCCAGGGAGAATGGTATAAGGATACTGATTCTGACATAGTTGTAATGCCAATATATATATATATATATATATATATATATATATATATATATATATATATATATATATATATATTCTTATTCCTTCATTTACAAAGTTCAGGTTAACTACTAGATGTCATTATACTTGTTCTTGAAGAATTAGACATAAAAGATCAAGAATCTAGAATAATGACACTAATCTGATGTAATGAAATTCTATAATAGCGTAGAGTTAACAAGGATTCCAGAAAAAGAGAAACGGTGAGGGCTGAAGAGCTGATAAATAAATGAAAGCAGATTTCAACAGTTAAAACAATCAGATCTTTCTTAGATAATGACCCCCCATGGGTTTTAATCCGGTATGTATCCACCTTTGCCGCGTGTTTAGTACAAACCAGTTGGGGGATTACAGTTAAAAAAGACTAAATATAAAAATATTGACATCCAAGAAATTTTAGTCCTAGATGACGACCCCCGAAAACCCTTGTGGGTCGCTATGTAAGAAAAATCCAAACAATCTGCTTGGAAATCATTCGGAAAATGAAGCAATTGATCTGCAGTTATAAAGAGAACGAAGGCTATTTGGTGCACTATTGGGCAGTTGAGCTTGGATGGTTAAACCTCGAAAGACCCGGCTTCAATGTTTGCATTGCCTCGTACTGAAATAATCCTTATGAGGGATTGCCCTTAATCTCTGAAGATGGTCTGAATCATAACTTTTCCCTAAATCTCTATCTCAGGGGATTTTCTTTCGGTGTACACTTTTGTGAACCTGAACGTGTCCTTTTTTAACGCTTCAGTCATAAATGATGATGTTTCAAATGTTCGACTAAGAAAAGGATGAAAATTCTAAGGTGCGTGGTCCACAAACTCTTCAGTCAAATTATGTAAATGGTTTTGTAACCTTTCCATCTCTCCCTCCCCATATATATATATATATATATATATATATATATATATATATATATATATATATATATATATATTCTTAGTTTTCATCTTTTAGAACTGTAACTCGTTAATAATATTTTTCGGCCTTTCTTTAATGATGTGCTACGTAAATCTACCTGCACTCGTTTTTTTTTTTTTTTCTTAGTGCATGAAATCGCTCCTGTTTGTGCAATATTACTCTCTTAAGTCTGAATCGTTTATTTTCTGATGGGGCAACTGTGCCATCAGAAAATCCTGATAAATCATACTTGAAGGAAGTTTGTTTAAAAAAGAACTAAATAAAACCCTTTGACATTTTGACTCCGAAAGGTGGAATCGTTATTTGGGTCTCATATCACTTTTAAATTAGTCTCCGTGAAGGATAAGAATTCCACGACAGATTTTGAGAACGTTGGCAACATTTCCCTCCCCCCGTACCCTCCCTCCCTCCCTTCCGCCGGCTTCGGTCCAGAGAAAATATTTATCTGTCAAGGCGTCTCTTTTACTGCCCGTTCCTCCGTCTCTATCTTGTTTGGACGGTATGATGTTCCTGTATCTGTAAGCGATAGAGTTTATTTGTGGTAACACAGTCTGTAGGAGGGAAGGGGTTTTGTTTACACATAATTCCGTTTCGGGAATGTGATCTTTGAAGAGAAAAATGAGTGGGAACTGCGCCGTTAAGTTGTCTGATCTGGCTGTTATTGGCCTCAGTTAAAATACAGTTAAATATATTATGCTTGTCATGACTCTCTCTCTCTCTCTCTCTCTCTCTCTCTCTCTCTCATATGTATATGCTCCACATATATGCCCCTATAATTTCAAATACTACACTGTTTGTGTAAACTGGTGCATGCATATAGCACATGAAGTAAGTTGACGATGCACCCTACCTTGTAAAATGTCATCGTGTATTTATACGTATTTTTATTGTGAAACAGCGATTGTCTAAGGGTGATAAACCCCGCTTTTGGACTTTCCGTGAGACTTATTGGCATTTCATAAAAATGCGGAAAATAAGGCATCTTGTTCAGAGCTTGGGAAGGGCAAGTAAATCCCTAGGATCGGGAACTAAAGTCGTCTCTGTACCCACCCACATTGCATTATTTTTTGACGGTATGGGTACGCTACTTATGAGAAAAAACACACAAGCAGTTGTTTGGAGTTCTTTCATGTAAGACAAATAGCTTTTTTCGTCAGAGGAAGGCTCTGCAAATATTTCTAGAAAAGGGAAAAAATCTGAAGAAAAGAAAATAAGTAAACAGGAAAGTCACGCCGATAAGGACAACAAGGACTAAGACACACACATGCACACACACACATACAAGCTTGTGTACACTCACATGCCGCAAATAAACAAATACCGGAAGTTTGTATTCTGGCTGCCTGTTTTTGTGTCATCTATCATGTTTACTTCCTTGAGCATTAATGGTTACTTGAGAAATTAAGCAAAATTTATTTTACATATACCTTGTTCGTATTATGCCGCAACAGAAGAAAGTGACAAATTAGTGGGCTTTTTAAAATAACGACTCCTGGGGTAAGGAGAGAAATATATGGCATTGCAGTGATTTAAGAAAGACGAAGGACCGCTGTGCGTGATAAAAATTGAGTTGTTATCTGAAAAGGATGATAGAATAAGTTAGATGTTATGGTATGAGTGTGCATGAGTGGTACCTCCGCTTTGGAAGTTCTTTCTTAATATATTTGAGGATTTCCACATACATGTATGTATACTAGCGCATCAATTCTAATAACGGTTCCCGAGCGACGTCAATTTTTAAAGGATTTTCCTGCATTGGCAGTTTCTTCTGTAATCTTTGGCATTTCCTTGATCCATCAGAGTAAAACGTTTCGTTTGTTTGTTTGTTTGTATGGTGCTTTTACGTTGCATGGACCCAGTGGTTATTCAGCAACGGGACCAACGGCTTTACGTGACTTCCGAACCACGTCGAGAGTGAACTTCTATCACCAGAAATACACATCTCTCACTCCTCAATGGAATGGCCGAGAATCGAACCCGCGACCACCGGGGTGGGGCGCTAATACCATACCAACCACGCCGCTGAGGCGCTTTAAAACGTGTTGACTCAAACAGAACGTTCAGTAACTTAGATATCGGTCTTCCTGCTTCATTATCGTAATGTTGTGAAATATTGGGATGTGGTGACGACTGACGAGGTCGGCTGCATCAAAGGCTTTGGAGCAAATCCACCTGAATTTTCGTTTCTTTACTCTTCTTTCCTACTTTGTATCTTATAGGAAAGCTATTTTGACTGACTTTGGCTATATTAGTGGTATACACTCTTATAACGTTTTGTTTGTTAATCTGTTGATTGATGCGATGGCAGCTCAGCGTCCTTGAATAACACAGTCCCAAATAAACAACCATATGAAGGGTCAAGGGTCAAGAAAGATGGCAGGGCTTAACCCCCGAAGAAAATGATTGAATAAAGGAAAACGAAATGAGGTAGAGAAGGCTGAAGTTATACAGTATAAGCGTCCAGACCTTTCCGCAAATTGACAGTCACTGACAGATATCCAGAACTCAAGTTTTTAATGGAAATGGGATGGTTCATCAAATTGGGTTAAGATATAATGTATTTTTGAGTTGAAACTTATCCTCTATCATTAGCTTTATCTGCGGTTACTTAGCGAAGCCGCAGATAAAGTTATGGATGGAGGGCAAATAAGTACCTAAAATATCGATTTTATGATCAAAATCATTATTTTTCATAAAAACTGTTATATTTATAAATTAGGTTGCAACATACTCTACTGTTATATTTTATAAATAAGGTTGCAATATACTCTTACGATGTAGCATGAAATAAATCCATAAGAATAATTTTGCGATTAATGTCGCTTTGTGAGTTTTTTTTCATTGAGAATATGACAAAAGGAATTTACCTTCTTATATCTGAAAGCTTTCATTGGTTTGTTGGTTACTCTTGTATGTGTTTATATTTCTAATTGCGATTTATCAGCAATGTAAGGGAACCTAGATTTATTGCATATATACGTTTGTCAGCAGCATTTTCACGCACGTGTCACAACTTCCTTTTTATACTCGCTTCCATATCATGGCGGATATAGAATTATTTAGATTCGAAACAAAGAACCAGAATTCGACAGGAATGTACCTACAGCATATAGTCCAGTCGATTTCTTCCTATATGGTCAGGTCAGGTCAGGTCGACCGTTCAATCAGTGTGTCTAAACCAAAAGTCCAGGTTCCATCCTAGCCGGGGAAGATGCACATATTATGCCTCCCTCGAGGTGTAAGTTATTCACGAAGTATTACGAGTTTGGTATTAGGTGATAACGATTATATATTCATATATATATGTATATATATATATATATATATATATATATATATATACAGGGTGTCTCAAAAAAATGTACTCACTCTTAGAATTATGAGAAAACCTTTATTTATGGACATAGAGCGAAATGAAATAGCATCGAATACATGAGACAAATGTGTTTGAAGAATCATGTTTGCGAATGTTCAAATTGATGACCATTATTGTCCAGACAACGCTGATACGCGCACCAAGGGATTCGCAAACGTCGCAAAAACATGTCATTAGGAATATCACGAGTGAGTACATTTTTTTTGAGACACCCTGTATAATATGTACGTATATATATGTATATATGTACATACATATGTATTATATATTTTATATACTTATATGGTTTCTCTTGGTATGTGTAAGTATCCACCACATCGATTGTTTACAGCATGTGTACACCATATTTAATCCACACCAAGATAATCATATGTACTATATATATAATATATATATATATATATATATTATATATACATATATATATATATTATATATATTTCTATATATATTTTATATATTTTTATGTATAATATGTCTATGTATATACTATATATATATAATATATACATTAGCAGAAACACATAAAGCAGTATTATACCTGCTACGTTCTGACTATGCACATTTAGATTTATAGAACATTTAAAAATCAAAGAGAATATTGACTGTTGTCAGTTGAACTAAATTAGTAGAACTACAGCTAACTTGTTCAGTATTTACATGTAACATCTGACTGCAGAGTGAATATACGTCGCCTAATCTGGGACCCTGGTAACAAGGTTCTTTAACACTGATGACTGTTGGAGTTGACTGATCAAAACGCTTTCATAAACTCGGGTTTCGGCCATTACACTCGAATATGGCCACGAGAGACTCGAGCCCAGGGCTAAATGGGCGCTCATGTTTTGAGGGGCCAAGCCAACCGAATATTCCTAGTGAGACATCTGGTTGCTGTTTAATGCTGATGTTAATGCTTATGTAGATATTGGCGCCCGGCGTGTAGTTTTTTTTTGCCTGAAATATATCGTTCTTTTTACGTTGAGGTTTAGCGTAAATGTCTCAGTGTTACTTAATCGCACCGAAATTTTCTGCTTTTTGTAACGTAGCATTTTCTTTTTTGAACAATTGTTTACTGTTCCTTCAGACCATTGCATAGTCGCTAATCATTCGGGTGCGTGTTTCAGGTGTGTGGTACACAAGGAGCACCTGTGCTCCTTGTGGTTATGGTGGTTGTTAGACATCTGACGAGAGGGTTTTTTTTTTTATAAGTACATTGGTCATGTGATCATTTCAGCTATAGGAGAGACTATCTATGCGATGCCGACCTTAGAGGCGGATTGGCAACGGAGCATAAAACTCATAAAACTTTAGTGTGACTTATGTTCTCAGTCCAAGATTTTTTTCTTAAGGGTATTTAAGTATATAGATGCGTGGCCTCTTTCGTATTGGATAAGAGCAGAATTCATCTCTGTTTTGCTCGATTTCTTATCTGCAGAGGTTAGTATTATTTACAAATATAAATTTGTTGGCTTGTGCAGTTGTGAGAGTGGTAGCGTGTTTTTATTATTCTGAATGAGACTAATTCGTACGTTTCTTTTCAACACAGAAATGCTCCTTTTAACCTAATATTTACCAAACAATTTTATTTTCTCCCTGGCGTAAACAGAACAAGCAATTTTACAGCGGACGGTGTTGATGGTCTACAAGCTAGCACATCGTCTTACATTGGCCCAATAGTTTGAGACGACTGGTGAATATTGTCAGTTGTTAGTTATGTTGCACCTGTAATAATGCGGTTGACTAAAAGTGTCTTTAGTATTAAAATGAAGAGATGGCATAGATTAAATAAAAACACTATTATAAGTAACAAGAGAAAATGATAAACAGGTGAATCAGAAACCACTCATCAAGTGCGTGCTTCATAACGCATAAATAAAACAAATATTTTAGATCCCCCAACCTCAAAATCTAAAGCAATCTCCCCTCTCCCCCTTCCCCCAACCCTCTGTCTCTCTGACACCAAGGGCCTGCCCCTCATCAAAATATAGAAAAATCATTGGCCAAGGTAACAAATAATAGAGAACCGCCACAAGTCTTGCCCTTAACGCAACTCAAGTCGTTGATTAGAATAGACGGCCTTCCATGATCCTAATTGATTGGGAAATTTTGAATGAGCAGATTAGCCGTTCAGGAGGCTTCTACCCCGTTTTTATGACATATGGAAAAATAAAAGATCCTTAAAAGATTTCACTTAAAGGATGGTTATCAAGTGCATGAAGTGGAGAACACAATGCTCCCCCTTTCTCTATCCTCGTTATGGCAATTATCATTTGCAGTTTACATATATATATATATATATATATATATATATATATATATATATATATATAATATATATATATCTATCAGAAATTATGAATGGGGTCATATTTCTGACAAAGTGATGTGGAAAATTGTAATTTATTGTTGTACCAAGCCATAGTTCTCTCTCTCTCTCTCTCTGTCATACATACGCAGAGATGGAGGCACACATGCATCACAGCCCATAATAAAAGTGTGCAGAGCTCGAGCAAGAACAGAGGAGAGCTAACATTACAAAAGAGATCATAATGAAGTCAGGTGTTTCTGCCATGTTTTTCAGCCATTCCTCCTCCTCCCTCCCCTCCCCTCAGTGGGTAAAAAAGAACGAAAGATATTGGGAGCATATTTCCGTCTCTTTTATCCTTGAATTTTTATGTTCCTTTTTTTCTGAGATTCTTTCGTTGTGAGAAGGTTTTTCTCTTTGCGTCTGTCAGCGCAGATGCTGGCAACTGTCTAAGAAATTGGCCTCTGTCTTCAGAAATATCCGCGAAGGCTGAGATGAACACAGGGAGGACAAACACCCAGAGAGACTTTACTCGGTGAAATCTGACTTTCTAAATGAGATTCAATTTAGTGAGGCCCGAGGGAGGGTCTCATTTCGAGACGCCTATGTTTAATCTTCACCTGCATCGGCTAATTATAGATAGTAGTTTGCGAATTTCATTATTTGACAACAGGCGATAGAGATTGTCTGGGGCAGCAGTGTTTCTTCATCATCATTGTTATGACAGAGAGATTTTAGATAAAACGTAAATGATAATTAGTGAATATTTTGTCAAATTCGCAAAAGGTGATTGATATCAATTTTCAAGATCTTACAAAGATAAATACCCAACTAACCGTCTTTCTTATGAATTGTGGGTTTTCTGGTTTACTTATATAAGAAGACGATTCGTGGATATTTATCTTTGTAAGAGAATGCGTTCATTAAGATGAGAGAGAGAGAGAGAGAGAGAGAGAGAGAGAGAAATAATAACACTATCTTAACTAAAATACACACATACACACACACACACACACACCCGCACACACACATATATATATATATATATATATATATATATATATATATATATATATATATATATACCCAAGGAGTGACATGGGATAATGAATAATGTGACAGGGAGAGGCTTGTAACCTTTTCCATTAAGTACTATATTATTTAAAGTGCCTCCATCACCCATTAACAACAGTAGTAAAGTAGTAACAGTTTAGAATATCTGATGCATCCATGACCATTATCATAACTAGTAAAAATGAGGCCACAAAGTTGACCACTCTTTTGAAGGCTTCAGAATTATCTCTGCAATCTTTTTCAACATTTATTTGAACGATATTAGCAAATATAAGCCCCGTAATAATTATACACATCTTTGAGCATACTTTACCAGAAATACAGATCTTGAATCTTCCTCAGTGTTTTATGGTTACAAAATGAACTAAAACTGATAATGTAATAACTTCAGTATCACTGAACAAGCTAATTTTCGTTTGCCCATTCAAATATATATAACGTACATGTACATAATATATATAATATATATATATATATATAATATATATATATATATATATATACACATAGTGTATGTGCAATTTACTTTGGGTATTTGTTTCCTAGGGTTTTGTGAATAGGTAAAACTTTATATATATATATATATATATATATATATATATATATATATATATATATATATATATATACCCCGGAAATAACTTACACCCAAGGGGACTTATAGTTTATAAGTGCTTTTTCAAAAGTGTGGTTGGAACCGTGGTCTGAGTTAAAAGCATCGGTATAGTGACTTTTGGCCACTGAGCCATCAAGAGGGGTATAAGGTGATATCAACTCTACAGTACGTATGTGCATAGAATCGATATCAACCCACATCTAGCAAGATGGTTGATTGGTAAGTTCGTACCTCATGGCTAATTATACCTCTCTTGACAGCTAGGTGATCAAAGGTCACTGTTAATTTATAACTGTAATTACCTAATACGTAATTGCGGTTATATTTTAACATACAAACACAAATCCAAAGCCTGAGGCTCAAATACCTATTATGCTGCTATTTGACTATTTAAATAGGTTTGAGAGAAAAGTTTAACAGCATTACGATCAATCACAACTCCCAATACAAAAGTTTTGATGTTTATTCTTTATTATCAAACTGCTTATTAAACCCTTTTTCACCAGTTCTCATAAAATTTACGCATGGATTTATTCTAAATTCACTATAGTCCTTAGATTATTTTTTTTATTATTGTTATATTATTATTTAGAGAATGAACCGCATTCATATGGAACAAACCCACGGGGTCCATTGACTCGAAATCCAAGCTTCCAAAGAATATGGTGTTCAATAGAAAAAGGTAACAGAAGGTAGTGGGAAATACAGAAAGAAGAGACAACTTATTAAAAAAGAGAAAATAAATTAACAAATAAATGTATTGCATCTTTGCTTGAACTTTTTAAGTTTAATTGCACAACATGCTCTGGAACTGAGAAGTTCGACAGCGAGGCATATTCACTGGCATATTGATGCTGCTCTTAAGCAAATCTGGTCGCTCTCGACAGAAAAATGGGATCAAGGATCAATTGTGGATGTGAAAGATCTCTGTTAAAATACAACTTATGAAAAATTGACAAATAAAAGACCATCCATCGATGGTCCAAGTCATAACTGCTATTATAATAGGAAACAGAAACCTACCACCACGAACCACTCTATCTTAACAAAAAAAGCAGACATCCACACAGGAGAACAGTAACCCAGTAAAGGAAGTACAAATGATGTAAAACTGGCTGCACTGAGTTTATTACTGTAGTACATATGAGGTCTTACGAACAATACCTAGCTCTCGTGCGGCATTTGCTGACACATGATCATGAGATATTTCTCAAATGTCAGATGTGAGTCAAAGGTTACACCGAGAATAGTTAAAACTTCAGACCCGTTCAGCAGAGTCCCATCCGCCTGAAGAGGAGGATGGGGTGGGAAATCTGTACGAGATCTGCTAATCAATAGTGTTTTCATTTTGCTGGAGGTCATCCTCATGCCCCGCCGACGACATCTTTCACTGATCCGGTCCATGTCAAGGCTAAGACTAAGGGCAGCTTTATTTGTCGAAAGTGGAGACTTTACTGCACAAACGTCATCGACATACCGAACAATCTTATTTCCCAGGCCAACAACGATATCACTCGTATGCACTAAAAATGACAGTGGTCTAAGAACACTACCCTGTGGAACTTGAGACACAATAGGTCCTGGTTCACTAAAGACCCCATCAACAGCAACTTGCTGTTGCCCACCTGCAAGGAAATACAAAATTCTGAAGTTTATAAATAAGTGCCTAGTTATATACTAAATCGAAAGCAGCACTAACATCTGTTCGAATTACTCTGCACTCAAGACCCTTATCAAGGTTCTCTTGCAAATGTCGTGCCACATCTGAAAGAACATTGCAGGTAGCTAACTGCTTCCTATATACATATTGACTATTAGCTAACAATCTTTTGGAGTCCTCATACTTATGTAATGGCTTAAAAATAAGTTTTCCTGCAACTTTGGAGAGTACAGGGAGAATAGAAATTGGCCTGTATTTATTGCAGTCTGCAGGTATGCCATTCTTTAGAACAGTCACTGTATTACTAAGCTTGCGGTCATCCGCAAAGATGCTGCATCGAACTAATAGATTCTATAGAACAAGTTCTATAGAATCTATTAGTCTTGGGAGACAACACACTAGAAACCTTTAAAGAAAGACAAAGGGAACAATCAGGATCTTTTCCACCAAGGTTATGAAGAATTTTCGTAACATCCCTAGAGCATAATGCAAATTTTTAAAGTATACGTTCAGGATGACAAGTATCAGGGACAGGGACATCCTCAGCTGATTGCTTAGCTTCATTAGCTCGATAAAGCAGTTCAGCCTTTTTCTCAGGGCCAGTAACCAATCTACCGTCATCTGTTAGTGGTGGTGAAATGGTAGATGAGCCTACCCCAAAGGTAGATAATGCCAATTTGGTCCAGAACCATTTGGCAATTTGGTCTAGAAACAAATACCAGAACCTTCTTTTCGGTTATTTACCTAAATTCGTATATGTGAATTAACGTCTGGAAAGATTGGAAGAACTCTTCCCATCACTCGGATTCACAGACGTTGTCAACACGATCCTTGGCTTTCGTTAGCTATTCGCACAAGTATTCGTAATCCTTTAACTATGATTATTTTAAACTATGGAATATATATATGTTCATCTAGACATAAAAATCCTTGTCATCATTCTTACTCGGATATTGATTTTATGTGGTATATATAGATATATAATTGTATATATGTATGTGTATGTATATATAATTATATATATGTGTGTATATATCTATCAGCGAGAAAATGTGTTTGTATGATTGCTATACAAATCCACATTTCTTGACCGATTTTGATGAGGATTTTAAATATAAGTCAATATCAAACCTGGAAGCTCATGGTAAAAACAGAATTAGAATCGGACCATTGGTTGGGTAAAGGGCAGTTATGGGAAGGGGTTGAAATGTAAAAATTACTGAAAACAACAGATATTTGTGTCTACTCCATAGTTGTCAAGGTCGCTGAGAAGAATAGCAACATGCCTGATGCCCTTTAAGACCAAGTTCAGCAGTAATCAGGAGGTGGGTGAGAAGGGGAGGGACAGGGTTGACATAAAAATTACAGAAAACTACAGATATCAGTGTCAAATCCATAGTTTTCGAGGTCACTGGGAAGAACAGCGACCCTTCCGATGCTCTTTAATTCCAAGTTCAGCCCCCATATGGAGGGGGAAGAGAAGGGACTGAGAAGTAAAAATCATTGAAAATGACAGATAATGATGTCTAATCCATAGTTTTCAAGGTTGCTGAGGTGAATAGTAATGCTCCCAAAGCCCTTTAAATCCAAGTTCAGCCCCAATAGGAAAGGGGGGTGAAAAGGGATGGGAAGGTGGTTATATATAACAATAAAAAAATCAGATATTAGTGTGTAATCCATAGTTTTTGAGGTCACTGAGATGAATAAGGACACTCTCAATGCCCTTTAAGTCCAAGTTCAGCCCTGATAGGAAGGGGGCCGTGAGAAGGTGGTGACATTTAAAAATAACCAAAAACTTCAGATATTAGTGTCTAATCCATAGTTTTTGAGGTTGCTTGGGTAAATAGAAACACTCCCGATGCCCCTCAAGTCAAAGTTCAGCCCCAATAGGCATTGGGGGCTAGAAGTGTTGAAATGTAAAATATCACAAATGCTGAGCAATGTAACTAAAGCAACTATCTTAGCAGGAGAGAGAGAGAAGGAGAGTTTATCGGTTGTCATTCAGAGATTATCCGGGCAGCTCCGGTTTGGTCAGCTAGTATATATTTATATGCATGCATGCTAAGAGAAGCCCATGCATCAAAGGCGTCTCTAGGGGAATAGCAAACGACATCCTGAAAACAGCATTAATTTCCGTGTTGTTTTTGTTTGAGTTGTTACTCTATCAGTTATATCTTACAGAACTGGATCAGGCACGCAACAGTGTATTTCGCTTCGCTGCTCTTGCACGTCACCTCAGTTTTGCCTACCCCATTCTACTGTCATCTTAGATTTATATTCTGTTCAGACAGATCTCGAGATTAGTTTTTGATAGTGGATGCTGCACTCTTTGTCTCTGTGTTTGTAAAGTTTACAATAGATTTTTTGTGTGTGTAGTAATGTTGCATACACCAGAAGGTATTCTTTGTTCATAAATGAAAACAGTCTTTACCAGAAAATTTAGGCCAGGTAAATTGAACTAACGACACCTACTCTTTCGTAAGACCCTTTGTATTTCGACCGCATATCTTCGTTTATATAAAAATATATACTATTTCGTATTATGCCTTATATTATCTAAATTTTACTTGGCACCTTTCACACTATGGTAAATTTTTGACACTATAGCCTAGATTTTTGGACCCGACGATAAATATCCGTAGTTGATACCTTGAAACTTACCGTGATTGGCTGCTCACGCTGCCAGGCACCCATCATAGGTTACAGCTGTATCATATGTGGACATTTACAGTCATTAAAACAGAAGACGAATTGTTAATAATATTTACGTAACTCTTCTGAAGTTTATACAAGCGTCGGTTATAGAAATATTTTGAACGATGTTATAATTTTACATTCAAATCACTTGGCGAATTTTAGAGTAATGACTGGTGGGGCAAGAAATAGACGAACAGGGGAAATATCTTTAAGAGTCGTGGTGCAGCGTTCATTGTTCCTGGTGATAACGAGGACAAAAATTAGCAGTGCATTTATAAGAATAATAAATAATGATAATAAGATAAGAAAAAAATCAAGTAAAACAACCAGAAATATGAGGAAGCGTAAGAAAAATAAACAATAATTTGAATTGTTAAAATGGGAACAGTGAAGGAGGGAAAAGTGGTGGTTATATTGATATTAATTCATAACTGACAGTTTAACAGTAGTAGGAGTTTAGACCATAAAATTAGTATGGTTTCTATTATTATTATTATTATTATTATTATTATTATTATTATTATTATTATTATTATTATTATTATTCTTGCTGCTGTGTTATTGTACAAAGGACACTTGTGATTTGAAGTATTTCTATTGTTATTCCAAACAACCAGAAACCCCTCTCATCGTGTAAATTAGATAAGTGTCATATTTAGTATATTGCAGAACTTCCCCTCAGGAGTGTTTATTTTCTCCTAACCCCCAAGTATAAATAAATTGGTTTATGTCTTTTTTTTATTGACTCGAATCATTTGCATCATTTCCTGACATTCCTGTCATTTGGTCTAATTCCATCTCATATGAAAGGGAACTCATTAAGACTGGTAATGAACCATTTACTCTCTCTCTCTCTCTCTCTCTCTCTCTCTCTCTCTCTCTCTCTCTCTCTCTCTCTCTCTCCAGCCTTTATGGTAGAGCACGCAAGATCTTAAATAGAACTTGTCTACATTTCGATCCAAGGATAGGGCTCGATGTAATATCTTATTGGCAGTACCTTGTCCCTGATCTTTGTTTTTACTAAGTATACTTCAGTTTAATTAAAAGAAAAAACTTTATATGGTTCTTATTGTGACTTTCATGACGCTGGAGCAAAGGAAGACAGGACGAGACAAAGAAGAGTGTTGGAAACTATTATTTGTTTGTTCAGTGTTACGTATTCGATGCTCCCAGACAGATAGGAAATGGCAGTAGAATGGGCATGTTCATTTTACATGATGCATTTGCACCGAATACTTGGCGAGAAGCCTGCAATATTAAGGAAGCGGAAGAAAGATGTGACCATCAAGAGTTTTATGCATTATTTCTGCGATGATGAACACGCTGATAAGGGAGACCCAGTGCTTTCTCTCGCACACCTATATTTCTTTGGTGTGATGATACTCACAGCGGTTAAATTTCCTCCTCCTTTTAGGAAGCAGTTTGTTGTCGCTTATGATTTTTATGCTGTTGTAAGTAGATTGCTAGTTTTTAGTGGCACCTTAGAGCGCAAACTTTCGATGGGAACCTTTCTCTTTTTTTATATTTTATAGTATTTCAAGAGACAAAATACTTTCTATAGGTTTTAAGAAAATTATTCGAAATTTAATTCGCACCAGGTCCTAATAGTTTTTCGTTCGTTTGTGTGTGCGCACGGGGGAGAGAGAGAGATAGAAAGAGAGAGACTCGTAAATAAATGTTTCCCCATCTTTCTTTTTAACCTATCTGTGATACGCCTAATTACTCAACTTTTCCAAAAAAAAATAAAGGAGTTCATTTTAACTCATACTCATATTTACTTGAATGCATGCATTCCTGAGTGCTAATTCTTTTGGTTCTTAAATATTAATTTTTTTTTTCCACATATCTTAAGAGCTCATTTTGCTGTCCCGTTCTTTTTGAAAGGATCGCGTTTTCGTGCAACGCAGTGACTGGGGTGGCAGTGTTCCTAATTCCTACCTATCGTTGGGGTTCATAAATAATGCTCATGAGTCTTTCTTTTACATTATAAGTGTTCCTGCGCTGATTGATGGTGTTTCTTGAAATATGTTTACAGCATTACCTCTGTGGCACGGTATTGCGAAAAAAATCCAATATAGTAACCCCTCTCTCTCTCTCTCTCTCATTTCCTGCATCGTCGTATCCTGTCACTGTAAAATTCTGAGCCCACTGGTTAAGTATTCGTTCTTGACATTCCTAAAGCCATTTTTTTACTGTCTCTCCCACCTCCAATTTAGTTAACCCTTTTGCCGAATCTCTCTCTCCCCTCACTTTTATTAACGCGAGTGAAAAGCGATACATCATATCCCTTCATAATTCACTCAGCGTCACAAACATGGACTATAGGACCTGTTTAAGACCACGTTTATGTAGGATATGTGGTAATTTTATTTCATTTTTTTTTATATTGGATGTACTTTATAGCTAACCGGTCATCAATTTATGAATAGATCCATTAATTAAAGTCAGCGTTTAACCAGTCAGCTGCCTTTAAACGTAATTTTAATTGGTTGCTTCACGTAGAGGTTCATTGGGCTGAAGAAGCAGCAGAAGTCAGTAGGTGTCATGCATCAGTTTTTAAGCATGGTATAATGACGCGTTCCCTAAGATGGGAAGAGGTGAATGTTATTACAACTTACATAAGATTTATGGTGGAGGAAAGTTGTCTCTCAATAGTTTGTGAATGTGACATGGCCTCTATGCATTTATTAAGGGAACGTTTTTTTTTTTTGTTTTTTGTGGAAGAACGCAGAAATCATCCATTTCATATGATTTAAAAGTGTACATGTACATTAGTTCTAAGTATCACTTTTGGTGCAGTCAAGGTCCGGAGAAGTAGAATATTATGTGCACTTTTAGCCGCAGGAATCTTGTAAAAATTAACTTATTTTTCAATTCGGTAATTACTTATTTCCTAAAGTTACAAAATTTTTCGTAAACATTGCTTGCACTGATTTTAACTGTTCGTTATTTCGCCAGTAAAATTCTTTGTTCGAGTAGCAGACAAGGTAATATCTTGTCAGCTACGTTTAGCGCTTGTTAATCAGTACTGGACGCCACTTCCACTAATGATTTACCCCTTCCCTAAATACAGAAGCCATCGCTATGCCGATAGACACCGATTATTTGAAAATTTGGTTGATAGAGAGCCATGGTGTTTCCATTGCTTCCTCTGAGTCTTCGTCTCTAGTTGAGGTGGCAACCGATGTTTACTCTTGGGCTACCGTTATAAATCTAGAAATTGGCTGGATCACCCACGGAACAAGTCAATTGTTTTTGAAGTTTCGACTGTGCTCCGCACATGTTCTGATGTTGTGTGTGTGCAGTGTCAAGATGTCAATTGAAATAGTGTACATTGGGTCATTATTGATAACCAGGGTCTTGGTAATATGTTAAACAGGCATGCATGTCATTGAACCGTAGGATGAATGCGGTAAACCTGTTTGTTGTTGATGTTTTTGGATATCCTGTCCAAGGGTTGTTTTGTGTCCTGTCTGTGGAATTCGGCAACCCAGTTGGTGAAACAGGAAGGAGAGTCGGTACCAGATGCACTGACTATGTCCTCTTGGATTTCCTTGGGTATCATGCCATCTTTAGCGGATGCCTAATCATAGTAAAACCTTAATTTATGCTCGCTTTGAGATTTGGCTTGCACTTGTTAACTTTCAAATGGATTCACTCGCAGTGTAATAAGTTCTGACAGTCGAGTTCTAGGTTATTCTCATATAATTGGTTGTAGAAAATTAATGTAGCCAAACCAAAGAAGTTTCCGTTCTCAATCTGTTTAAGCCGAGAATGTTTTGAATACCCGCGTCATTGGAGGCCACGGGTATGTTTCCGTTTGTACTTATTTTCCATCTAATCTGCTAAAGAATTTTGAGACTCATATATTGTCAGGTTTATTATTATATCATTATTATTAGCAATAATAGTAGAAGTAGGAGCAAAGCAAAATTAATAATATTAATAATGGGTAATGACAGCAGCTGCAGAAGCAACGGTAGTCTCATTTTCTTTGGTGTTCGGCAGCCTGTGATGAGCGTGATTCAGAACTGCTCCCTTATTTACGTTTCAGCGCCAGATATCCCAAGGTACATGATCGCACATTTGTGGTCAATTAAAGGGGCCGGTTAACGGCACCCTGTGGTTACATCAACAGCTCCTGGAGCCTAAAGGATGTCAACGCTGACGTTCGTGATATCCCGTGTCAGTCAGTCAGTCACGATTCCGGCGAAAAAAGGTCGCTGCCTGAAGCACAAATGGTAGGGATTGCGTGGCTGGTAGATGTCGCATACGTGAGATCACAGGGTCAATTTCATTTTAGTTTTCTGTAAAAGAACAATATTGAGGTGGCTATTTGTCTGTCCGTCTGCACTTTTTCTGTCCGCTCTCAGATCTGGAAAACTACTAGGGCTAGAGGGCTGCAAATTGGTATGTTGATCATCCACCCTCCAATCATCAAACGTACCAAATTGCAGCCCTCTAGCCTCCATAGTTTTAATTTATTTTGTTTAAGGTTAAAGTCAGTCATGATCGTGTATCTGACACCGCGATAAGTGCCAACGAACACAGGCCACCACCGGGCCGTTGCTTAAAAATGTCATGGGTCCCGGCTGAGAATTTCATGGCCAGTGGCTGAAAGTTTCACACAGCATTATACACTGTACAGAAAACTCGATTTTACTGAAGAAACTTCGGAGCATTTTTTACTTTGTTTTTTCTTTTTTCTTCGATTTTGATAATGATAAATTGCATCGATCTCTATCATTTTGCTGATGATAAATTACATCAATCTCTTTAATACCCAATACTCTTAAGTCTCCTTCATTCAAGTCGACTTATAATCATGATATTGTGTATATAATTATTTCTATTTTCTCAGCCACCCAGTTTCGTAGCGTCGATTGAGATCCCTGGCTATGCTGAAAAATTTTTCACCAAAAAAAATTTACGGAAGTTTATATCTTTAGAAAAGTAACAGATACTTTTTAACCGCCCCCCCCCCCCCCCCCCTCTTATCTGTACAGAGAAAACTTGACATTTATCATTTCTTTGTATCTGACTCAGCGTTATAGAGAACCAGGACCGGCGCATTGCACCAGTTCCGGTTTTTTTGTCATGCCCCTTGTTTAGGTTAGGTTAGGTTTGTTTAGGTTGAATTCAGCTCTATCTGCTCTGGTAATTTGGATGTGGGAAACATAATGAGATTATTTTCAAGAAGATTCTATGGTTGGTTTTTAAGATATGGCGTCCCGCTGTTTCAGGGAAGGTACGGTACTCTGCTACAGTTCGGGAATATGCGGCCTGGTCTACATAGGTGATATAAATAAGTATAATTGCGCAGTGTCCAGTAGAGTCAATACTGTGTATAAAACATTCATTGTTAATCGGTTGAATTAGGTTACTAGTTTTTTCACACAACAGCATCACTGTCAGCAACACTAATATCAACAGCGAAAGCTCATTTTTTGACATCAATCATACTTTTCTTTGTCATCCTGTAAGTCCTATTGAAGTATGAAAAATAAAATGGAAAATACTTTTGATAACTAAGGAATTTTGTGTGTTATGTAAATCATGTGTAAGTAATTACGAAGAAAGAAGGGGAAAGGGGTATTAAAATGTACGAATTCACATTATTTCATAGTTTCCCAAAATGGTACTAAAATGCACGAATTCTCATTATTTCATGGTTTCCCTTTGTTTATGACAGTTGAGCCCTAAAATGTAACTTCAAATGTTTTCCATTTCTGACCTCTTTTTTTTCTGTAATAAAAGCTGTGAGAACGGCAAACAACAATGTTGAAATAACATTTCGTTGTAGCTCCTCAATATTGACTGCAAAGTTTTTCCAAGATCAGGTGTACGCATGCGAGCCTACAAACGCTCCAACACACCCCTTCTGTTAAATGCATGAAGCTTATTTAATCATTTGCATACTTAACATGTGCTGCACAGCGTGTTAGGATAGGGGGGCTGCAAAAAGTGTTTAAGCAAAATGTTTGTCTGGTGACAGGTGTTAGAAAGAGCTTGTCAATTTGCAGATTTTTGGGTGAAGGCAAAGAGATTGTGGGAGTGAAAAATGGCTGCTTACGCTTGAGCTTGAAGAGAAGATTGCAGTGCAAGCAAGGCAAACCAGAGGATAAGGAAGGTAAATAGAAATAAATGAGCTAAGAAGTTACTGAGAATGCTTAAATTTTGATGATGGACTTTTGAATCTTGAGTAGATTTAGAGAGTTTAAGAGGTTTTAAAAGGATGCATCATTATACAGAAAGGGTGAACAATATGTTATTATCATTATTATTATTATTATTATTATTATTATTATTATTATTATTATTATTATTATTATTATTATTATTATTATTATTATTATTATTATGATTACATTCATAGTGTTTTCAGACTCCTATAAAACAACCAAGAAGGCCATAAACACGCAGAACAAGTTTCCACAGAATAGAAGAAAACAGTATGAATGGATTTCAATGTATAGAAAAACAGATAAAGTTACTTTTAAGAAATTCCTCACAAAAATAATTAATACATGAATGAAATTTGTATTAAGTAAGGAAACTAACTGTACTTCAGTGCATTATAAAAAAAAAAAAGTAAATCAGTCTAAGACCTTGGAATTTTCTGGTGTGGGCTATATATCATCAACCGATGCACGAAAACAACGGTTTTAAAGTTACATGCCGACGGAGTTTCTTATCAAACAAACCAATTGAGTTGTGAGGATGTTTAGACCTAAAAGACCAAGCATGAATGATGAACAGCAGGTTGATGAATAAATTATTTATGATGGAGCAAAGGCAAGCCATACACTAAGAGGCAAGGAGGGCAGTTGGATTTCAACTAGATTTGTAAAACACCAATTCTGTTGAGACAAATACAATAGCAGCTTTCCAGGACTTTTATTCACTCTTGCTTTACTGGTATTCGTGCAAAAAGAGCGGGATTGTGGTATCATCACAAATAGAAAACAATGTTAAAGGGAAGAGATGAAGACTTCGGATATTTTTGTAGAAGGTTTTCATAGATTAAAAAGGGGACCACCAAGTGTTATGGTGATAGTTTCTTATCGAGAGAATAGCAGATAAGCGGCTGATACATGGAATTTTAAATTGCACGTCTTGAAAATGAGGAACGTGAGAGGAATTGTATAAGATTATTTATTGGTTATGAAAGAAATATCACGGAGGGAGTACTTGATTTCACAAAACAAAAGAACAAGCGAGGTAGCAGTCAATGGGGCATTTTGCAAGGCTGTGTTACAATATACAACTGACGATAGTAATTACAAAATGAAAGAAACTGAGACGGTTATGAATAATTTATATCGTACTGTTAAGGCCTCAACTTACGTCAAGAACCTTCCACGAATATTGATGCTGAAATAGCAATCTGAGGAGTATATATGCTTTAAATTGTACTTCGACTTACCTTATTACAGGTGTCTAGAATTTCGAATAATACTGGTTCATTATCGACCAGGATCTCGTTTCGGTATCTTTGCTCTGAAATGACAGAAAAAAAGACTTATTTTAATAATATTTCATATTTCAAAGGCCGTTAACGTTGTTTATTATCTCTCTATCACAAAAAATCAGTGTTGTTGACATGCTGCTGGATACAAATACTCGATATCAATATGATAGAGGAATTATAAGAAAAGGTGTGTTCCTCGAAGTAACTCTTGCTATGTTTCATAACGCATAAATTCATTTCATATTTAATATTCGTTTAATATTTAATTGAACTTTATCTGTCAAGATATACGTATAGTGATATATACTATATATAGTATATATATATATATATATATATATATATATATATATATAAATACCTTCGACTAGATGCTCTTTCTCTTGTCAGATACGAATGCTACGGCATGCAGTGTTCCTAAGCTTTTATATATATATATATATATATATATATATATATATATATATATATATATATATATATATATATATATATAAGCTTAGGAACACTGCATGCCGAAGCATTCGTATCTGACAAGAGAAAGAGCATTTAGTCGAAGGTGTCGAGAGAAAGGGAAGGGACTGAGTGTGTGTAAAATAAAAAAGAAAAAAAAGCAAACACACACACACACACACACCCCACCCTCCTCGTGTATGATTCAGACAGTGGAGTGGAAAGGGGAGTAGGAGGATGGCGACGAAAGGTAAACGGAGAGACACCGTCTGGCACCCTGGCACCCTGGCACCACCCTGCACACGAACCGGGTAGAGGGAGGTGCCACTGTGCCATCGCCAGCTTCTTCTTCTTCTTCTTCTTCTTCGTCTTCTTCTTCTCGACCCTCGAGAAGAGATCCCACCTCCTCCTCCCTCCTCCTCCTCCTCCTCCCCCTCCCCCCCCCACCCCACAAGAAATTCCACTGTCTCATTTCTTATTGTGAATCGTTGGGACGGTTTATTTAAAAGGAGTCTTATCTTTTTCCCTTGTTTGCCTCCGTTCGGTTTATCTCTAAATTTGACGTTTGCTTCGGAACCACGTGCTTGTGATTTTTTTTATGAGTTATTTTTATACATTTACGTTAAGTATTTCGGGATCGTCTTAGAAAGCTTATTAAACTAGTTCATGTACTTTCAAGGTTGTGCCTTGTGAGTGGTTAGAAGTATTGTAAGTTTCCTGTTTATGTAATGTGTACTTATTTGGCGCTGATGTAGCCTTTATAAGTATATTTGTGCCTATGCATGTTTTCACTCAGGATGAATCAATATGAATATGCGATGAGGGTAATTTACCGAGAAGAAATGAAAAAGCCAACATCAGAGCATCCTGGAGTAAATGTGGAAAAAGATAAGTCTAGTAGACTTTCATCTGCTATGGTATTATGCAGCTTCCATCTTACTTAGGATTTCTTTCTGTTTCTTCTAGCTTCGATCGGGTGTCACACCTTTACAGCTCCTCGGTGTGTGGTCGGTATAGTGTTGGCGTGCCACCTCGGTGCATTCTCGGGCATTCCACTGAGGAGTGAGAGATGTGTATTTCTGGTGATAGAAGTTCACTCTCGACAGGGTTCGGCAGTCACGTAAAGCCGTTGGTCCCGTTGCTGAATAACCACTGGTTCCATGCAACGTCAAAACACCATACAAACAAACACACCTTTACAGATCCAAAATAATTCATCGCCAGTTTTCATCAGATGTTTTCAATAGACTTGTGATGAATCGTTCAAGTTAAAACGCCTAAGATACTTCTTGTTCGAGGTTTTACAAGGATGATTGTTGAATTTATACTATTATCATGTGTTTGCAGAAGTCACTTTAAATAGAGCCACGTGCCATCTTAATTTAGGTATGACATCTATTTTGACAATGAAATGGCTCATGCACACAAGGTATGAAAGATCGTTATTTCACTGTCCCGTCCAAGTCATTTTTACCGCTAAAGCTTTAATTTTTACTTAAACTCACACAGAAAACATGCACGCATACGCAAAAGTAGTATCGGTGCATGTATTTTTGTAAACAAATCAGTATTTACTCTATCTTTACTTTGAAAACAAAGGGTTAAGTGACAGTTGTCCAACACTGCTGCTGTGGCGTCGAATACGCGGAGTCCAACCGAGAGGAGAAAGAGACTATGTCTTCACCCTTGACAAAGACAGGAGAATTAGTTTAAAGCTTAAATGAATGTGATGCGATCAATCTTGTGGCGACAGAAGTCGCTAATGGCTGGTCTTTGTTATTGGTGAATATCCAGTTCTGCCAGACTAGAAATGGTGGGGAGCCGTTGCTTTTATTCACTGTAGATGGTTCTGTATTTTTCCCTTTAGAATTATTTGGATTTAGATCTTCGCATTTGTAGATGAAGATAAATACGTAGCGTTGCAAAAACGACGGTCACAGGGGATGGCTCAGTCTGATAATTTTGTACAGAAAGTTAGGGGTCTAACCAGGTGTTTTTTCTTTATTTTCTGTAGAAAAGCCTCATAGTTATCAACTTTGCTTTAACTATCCTTGTGTTGGTCTTATTCATTACTTTTGCTAAAACTAATACTTCTTTTAATATATGCATTAATTTATGGTTTTTGTGTCTGGATACAACAGTATTAAGAAATGTTCGTAACCTGTCTTGGACGGCCTGTGAGTGTGAATTTATTAGTTTCGTCTTTATGAACATTAATAATACTGTGTACATTTAGCATTGAGTACTTCCTGCTGCAAGAAATGTTACATTTTGCATGTGTCCAACAAATACATACTTTCTCCTTAGCATGGCTGTAGAGAAAGCGTATTTTTAAGTGACTGATACAGTCATGGCATTTTGCTTGAAATTTCTCCGTCCTTCTCTTCCGTTTTTATGATGGTATATTATTCTTATTTCCATTCGGCTTTACTGAATGATTTAATTTAAGAGAATGCGTGTCCTCTCTTGATATAAATCTGTGGTCTTTGGTATAACAGAGCAAATTCCACCAATCTCATTACTGATAAAATTCAGATAAAATAGTAATTATGTAAAATTGTAACTTTTCTAAACTGTCCAGGCCTGATTCTACTGTGTTTTTAGCGTTCAAAATGCCTATAACCTTTCCATTTCATAACTGCCTCCCCTTTTACCATGCCAGGTAAACTCTACTAAATTTCAATTACGATTCGATGCGAAGAAGTAACTTCATATTATAAACCTAATATACTAAATCGTCAACATTTATATCACTTTCTTAAACACCAGTAGTATTGTAATACAAGTGTTTCAAACGTAAATGACACTTGCCTCGTTTTTCACAGACTTCATCAGTCTGAGCAAAGATGTTCATAAAACGAAAATAAAGCTCTCGCAATCTGCAGCGTACAAAATGATGAGGTACGGTTTTGACAGCAGTCGTGGAGGATTCCTCCGAAGTACGAATTGACTCGGTACGTTTTTGAAGTCTCTCTCGTCGACGATGCTGATCTCAGGGTAGTGAGCTATGAATTCACAGCTGATTCACAGCTAATAAACGTATGTCATCTCATTAAGAGAGATTTATTCCGCATGTTTTATTAAGGTTCCCCGTAATTTACTGAAGATGTGGTGACAGCGGTAATGCCTGTTCTCCGTAATATAGCCTGCGAAAAATTCATTGCATTTCATCTAAACTGGGCAACAAAGGAATCTGTTTTTTTGTTTTTCACTAGGAAGGGCCACATGCATCGTCTCGTTCTTGTTTGACGTGAATGGCTTTGGACTTCATATCTGTATAGAGTTTTGTAAAGAACTGCATTTTGTAACTCACTGAAGTTTCATTTATTTGTAATACATGCAAGCACCCTCTCTCATGCATGTTCTTATTTATATGTGCAGTATATACACACACACACACACATATATATATATACATATGTATATATATATATATATATATATATATATGTATATATATATATACATATATATATATATATATATATATATATATATATATATATAGTATATATATTTACATACACACACTTAATGTGTGCATGTCCATCATACTGAAAATTAAGCTGTCTCCAGTTTCATGTACCAGAGAATATTTCCTGAGAAAAGCGTAAAAAGATCCACTCCCACAATTCGTGTATTAATTTCAGACTCGTAGAGGAACCCCCTTATGCAGAAAACCTCCACGGCGCTAGCAAGTTCATACCCGTACACAGCAATTCACCATCAGCGAGCCGAAACCGCCTAAAACACCGCACTATTCACCACTATCTTTCACTTTCTCACCTCCTGGATGTTGAGGCCCTTCCTTTCCATTGCCTTATTCCACCTGTCCATCTCTTTTTAGGCCTTCCTCATTCCTCTCAATAACTCCCTTATTATATACGCTTTTCATCAACCTATCATCCTCCAATGTTTCCATTTGACCGAACCATCTCAAAACTGAGCCATCATTTCAGTCACTCTTACTCTTTTTGTACTGCTATCAATGTAAAGAAAGGTGCTTTTTATTGAGTTAAAAACTACGTCTTCAAAGTAATATACAGGAACACAATTTGCTTTAAACCACAGCATTTTGACACTGAATAGCCATCTGAGTCCTTGTGCCTTGGCCTTAACCAGAAATATTATCCATCCATCCTGTCCCCGTGTTCATCTAATGCTTATCTACGTAACGCCTTGAATACACTGAAAATTATCGAAGTTAATGTAGCTACGCATGAACTGTTACTTCATATTATTCGGTATCCATAAACTTACTATAACAAGATTCATCTACCTTAAAATTCACGTATTTACGTGAATTTTATATTTATGCATGTGTACTTCATGGCTGTAGCTTGGTGAATGTTAAGCTTTACTTGCTGGAGTCAACAACTGCGTCGTTCAAAGCTGCTTTTTGTACTTCTTGTATATTGCAGCATTTGTCAATCGGGTCAAAGAATTAGTAGTTGGTGGATATGGTCTTGGAAGTTGTTTAGCATCTTAAACTTTCTCCGTAACAATATATCAACAGCTCATACCGTTATTTTTAAGGCTATGGGTAATGCATGGGTGGCGAGCAATAAAGTTGCCATGAGTTTGGCTGCATTTATATATAAAAATCAGCTGTAACCTCTCCTCCCCTGCACCCAATAAAAGTGTCCCATAGTAAGTAAATTCCAGCAAAGCTAAGTTGTATTCCAATAACCAAGAGGCCTGGTGACCGGGTTCGCGCTGAATTACAAAAAGTGGAGGAAAGGAAGGGAATTTGCAGGACCTCTAGCAAGTTTTTATAAAATGCAAGTTTCAAACCCTTTGCATACGGCTACTTCTTATGATCAAATCTAAAGTGATTGTAAGTATATCTGTATGTGTGAATATAGCTGGATACAAGTTTTTTATTTTCTGTGGTAACACTTTAGAGTGGAAGTGATGAATCCCCTAACAGGGAATGTCTCCAGAAATCAGAGAAGAATAAAACAGTGGCTGATAATCTGCACATGAGGTTTATTATCAGCATGTCAAATAACCTTGTGGACACGCTGCACCATTCATCTGATTTACATTCAGACAATTACCTCTTGGATATTAAAGTAAGATTTTTCATTTTCTTCCTTATCCCAAAACCTCACAAAGCACTCTAGCTAAGTATTTTACCACTCCTAATGTATCCTGACTTTGCTCTTTTTTTGGCCTATCTTATATAGTTCATTGATATTTTAGTTTCCGCTTTTTACTTCCTTAAAGGAGAGCTGTGATACCCTCATATATTCCAACTGGGGTCTCTATAGACACCCCTATTTGGTTCAAGTATATGTATTAACCATTTTACCTTTGAGGATCTACATATTCTTTGACATGGGTCATTCTGATTCTTTGACATGGGTCATCTCTGATGTGGCCATCTTAAATTACGTATAACCCCATATTCCAATAAAAATCAATTTTCTCTATTCTTCCAGCATCGATGTTAACATTCACTGATCTATCTACCTGGTTTCCATTGAGCCTTATCCTTATTCTTTCTCACCTACGCTTTGAGTTTTCTTCTTTTACAAACACTTTCAAATTCATTCACCAATGCCTGGAGTTTCTCTGCACTATTCCCAGTCATCTTTGTATCACTTAGAAACATCAGCTATTCCACAATCCATCCATGACTCATTTTCTATCCCACAACTTGGCACCCACTTCCAAGGACTTTTCACTGACTTATTACATCAATCCTCCCATAAAGATGTTAATTGATCATGGTGACATAAAACACATATTTCTCAGAGCCAAGTGTATACCAAACCAGTCTAGCAAAGCCTTCACTTTCATTATAAAAAGTCCTAATCGTAAATAAATCACCTTTTACATTACTCATAGTAAACACTTGATCCACACACTCTTTCCTTTACTAACCTACCTAAAGCTTTCCTCTGTATACTGAGTATGTTTCTTGGTCAACTCTGTTATCGTCATCGTACACAAGGTAACAAATATTCGTTTGGGGTTTTTCCCCCCAACCAAACAAACTTTACTCACTAAGGTCAGCCACCCAATAACGCATTAACGACCACACTTCAGCACTGCACTTAGAATCTTGCCAACTTCTGGTGTCTTTTCATTCTTCAACCTCTTAACCCTTCGAGCCAACCCCACAATCATTTTTATGATGTTCTAACATGTCACCCTAGGCATTGTCAACTCTTGAGATTTTGACCTCTTTTTTTTTTTATTTTGTTTTTTCCACAATCAAAATAAATTAAAGGTAGTCTTTAACCATACCACATTACCCTATCCTCATATGATAGTGTCACTTATTTCATTTGAGTCACATTCCTAAATACATTTATAGATGCATTTTCAACTCTCGCTCCAAGCAAAACTTACATTAGCTTTTTCTTTGTCCGCCATATATATCATCAATCTTAAAAAAATAAAAGTAATAGAGAGGAAGAAAATATTTATGCACACGTGCACACGGTCACACATACATATATATATATATATATATATATATATATATATATATAGATATATATATATATATATATATATATATATATATATCTATATATATATATATATATCTATATATATATATATATATATATATATATATATATATATATATATATATATATATATATATATATATATATATTGTATGTTTGACTGTGCACGTGTGCATAAATGTTTTTTCTTCCTCTCTATTTCTCTTTTATTTTTTTATTTTTTTTTTTTAAGATTTGATGATATATCATGTGATGTGATGGTGCGTGTAAATTATAAAGTGGAAAAATATTTATGTCATTTATACTTTGAGGTTCCTCTTAGGTATTTCTCATTATCGCTTGGAAAGTCTTTTTATGAAGATGATAATAAGACGATGTTGTACTTTTCTTCTTCGTTGTTGTTGTTGTTGTTGTTGTTGTTGTCGTACTCCTTTTAATGCATTTCATTTTATTATATTTATTCTTAAAGTAAAGTATCAATTTTTTCCTGCTTTTGGGGAATCGCGTTAGGTATACACCATGAGGGGTTATCAGTATTTTATTACCTTCACTTAGTTTGCCCTAATTTTAATGAAACTTGGTAGTCGGGTAAGCTGGAAGTTATTGATTGTTTTTATTTTTTTTAGAATATTTTACCTTGACTTACTTTTCAAGGCCTTGGGTCAACTTAAAGACCAAAATTTTATTTCTCAACATTTATTTTTCTTTGATGTCGATAAATTGTTGAACGATTATTATTTGACACAAGTATTCTATACTTGACATTTCATAACTCGCAAGTTCATGTAATGTCAACATTTGACGCTATAGGAGAGATGAAGAAGGTTGGTGGTATCTAATTTTGTGGCTGAATTTATTTTGTGGCCTGCAGGTTCTCTCTCTCTCTCTCTCTCTCTCTCTCTCTCTCTCTCTCTCTCTCTCTCTCTCATAGACATCCCCAAACATTTATCCATTTTCTTTGCAATTAAATGTTTTCAAAATATCCCTCCACCTGGAATGTGCAGATAAGACTTAGTGGTATCTGTTTTGAAATATGGCCTATTAGACTGAAGTGATGATAAAAAAAAAAAAAAAAACTCTCAGCTTCATAGCAGATTTATACGATGTGTAAATATAGTTCAAAAGCAAGTCTGTAACGTCAAGCAGTAACTGTCTTAGAAGAATTTATGAAATCCCTAATGCCTGGGAAGTTATGCTTCGAGTGGGGCATCATTTATAGTTACCCTTGGGAGATGATCAACTCCTCTCACTCCGATCCTGACGAGAGGCTATTTTTAAGGTGAACAACAATGAACAACGAAGGGGGCGATAGACAGAGGGATCGCTGAACCATATTATACTCGAGTGCACATGAAAGAAATAAGAGAAAATACAGGTATTAGTAAAGATGAGCATATGGGTCGTTTTTGTAAGCTGGCTTTGAGGTAAGGGAGAAAGGCAGCATTCAAGGAGTCGATATACATTGAAAAGTAAGAGAGAGAGAGAGCGAGCATAAATAACAGTCTATACAAAAAAACATGATGTATATTGAAAAGGAAGAGAGAGTAAAAAAATAAATGATAGGGTATGACAACATAATGTATATTGAATAGTAAGAGACACACATAAATGATAGGATATAAAAAAATTAGGTATATTGAAAAATAAGAGAGAGAGAGAGAGAGAGAGTTAATGCATAAATGATAGGTTATAAAATCATGATGTATATTGAAAAGTAAGAGAGAGAGAGAGAGTAAAGACAGATGATAGAATATAAAAACATGATAAGCACTGAAAAGTAAGAGAGAGAGAGAGAGTTAAGGAATAAATGATAGGTTATATAAACATGATGCATATTGAAAAGTAAGAGAGAGAAAGAGAGTAAAGACATAAATGATAGAGTATGAAAAGCATGATGTACGTTGAAAAGTAAGAGAGAGAGAGAGTAAAGACATAGATGATAGGATGTAAAAACATGATGTACATTGAAGATTAAGAGAGAAGAGAGTTAAGGCATAATAAACTATAGGATATAAAACATGATGTATATATATAAGGCATAAATGATGCGATATAAAAACATGATGTATATTGAAAAGTAAGAGAGAGTAAAGGCATAAAGTACGTAAAAAGCATGATGTAATTTGAGGTAAAGTCAAAAGAAAAAGAAAGCGAAGGTCAAATGAGGAAGATTCGCTGTAAAAGGCCGAATGACTTCAATAATGAACAGCGGAGTGAAAGCGAAGTAAAGTCATCAAAGGTGAAGTGGACCTTCTAAATAAGGCACCGTTGCACCAGCAGCTTATTGTGCTCTTGGAAGGAGCCCACACATATCGCAATGCCCCACTTCGGGGCATTTTATCTCCGCCGAGGCATTGCCAATCCCTGTAACAGAAGTCATGAGCTGCTAGAAGGTAGTACGTTACGCACCTCGGAGTGAAAACAGCCTCTCTTTTGATGAGAGGCCTCAATAGAGGTCGTCCCTGTCGCCCTCTGACGTGACGGGCGACATTTCTCTTCCTTTGGGTTTCGTCATGAGGTCATGTGCGAGATGATTGAGAGAGAGAGAGAGAGAGAGAGGCTGCAACAACATCTTTGTTGTATAAGATTCTCTCTCTCTCTCTCTCTCTCTCTCTCTCTCCTCTCTCTCTCTCTCTCTTCTCTCTCTCTCTCTCTCTCTCTCTCTCTCATGTGCAGAAAGTGTTTTGCTGTGTTAGTGTGTTGCAGAAAAGGTGTTTTGCAAGAGCAAAATATTTCAATGTAAAATACATATATATTTTTTTATTTGAAAGCTCCATTTAAATTTTTTTTCTCTGCATGCCTGTGTGTTTTTTTCGAAGTATTGTTTGTGTCATTATTTTTTTTTTACGCCGGAGTTTAGTTTTTTATATAAACAAAAGGGTAACGTATTTCCTTTTCACACTAACAACTCAACCCTAATGGATTGACCCTCAATACCTTTTGAACACGTAATAGTATTCTTTCAAACTTTCCTTAAATTCACAGTCATCTATGCCCCCCTCCTTTTCGGTAGGTTTTCTCCCCCAACTTTCCTTGGTGTTTGTCTTCCTTCTCAGCCAGGGAGGGAGGGAGGGAGTCATCCTTTCCATCCTCCTCTTTTTAAACTTTCCATTTTGAACTTTCTACTGGGACTGGATTGAAGATGAAATTTATGACACCAATAATTCAGAAAAGTTGTTAACGTGATATTGTCCTCAAAGTAATACAAATCAGTATTATAACCTTGATGTTGAATGTTTAACTATTATGGTAAATGAATTTATAAATAAAAACGTAGCACAGTAATTATCAACTTCTTTTGCTGTTAATTGCTGAACGAATTCTGTACCTGTGTCCATCGTTCGAGTATGTTAAGGGCAGACAAACGAACAAGTTGGATACAGTTCAGGAACTTCCACAAAAGCTTAATCTGACTGTGTTCACCTGGGAAGTATGATTTGAGTTAATTTTGGCTATTTCAGCGTTGAGGAGTGGATAGAAATTTTTTGTCCTTTAGCTCACTTCATTAACCATTTCGGGAGTTGGTCCTTTCCTAACCCCGACCTTTAGACGTATTTTGTCGGATTCTTTCTGCTGGTGCAAGAATATGTATATTTCAATGCATAGCAAACTCATTTGATAGCAGATACTACGTGCAGAAATGTACGAGAGAGAGAGAGAGAGAGAGAGAGAGAGAGAGAGACGAGAGAGGTGAGTCGTGTGGAGATACTGGATGTCGACGGGTTTGGGCGGGGGAGATGGAAGGGGATGGGGGGGGGGAGAGCGGAGAGAAATATGAATTAGAAGCATTTCTTGTCAGTATTTATGATACTGCAATGACCACATAAATGTAGCGATAGAAAGAAAGCAAGAGGATATCGAAAAAGGAAATGAACTTTTAATTATTTAACCTCTTTGACACCATATACACTGTGTTTAGTTATCCACCACCAATAACTTTCAAAGCAAATAATATTCAGGTTTTAAGACATTAGAAGACTTCAGGGGTTTAACTAGGGTTTGAGGCCAGACATAAGTATAGCTGGAGATGTTAGATTTTTTAGATTTTTCGTTACCAACAAAGCCACTCTGCAGCAAACCTGACTGACGAATGGTTGCACCTCAGATAGTAGCAAGTACAGTAATAGTTTTCAAGCCTTGAGGAGTGACAATGGTTTGAGATACAGATATCTTAGTGGCAAAACGGCCTCTTCATTAGAGGCTGATGGCAACCTGTAGTTTGCCTGGGAAATAAAATAATAGCTTTCTTGCCATTCTACGTGTTGTGTAAGTCGCCAAATGGCCGGGCCACGGGGTTTGCATCACCATACCCTATGCTGATATCACAAAAAATGGCGGAGAGAGTGGTGATAAAATACTGAGTTAAGGAGTTTCGAATGTGCGTGGTTGAGGAGTTAAAAGAAGAATTATATGGTAGTTGTTTTGATTAGAGAGGATAAAGCTGAATGTTCTGACATTCAGTGAGACAAAGGTACAAAGGCTTCATATGCAAGAATATGAAGGACAAAGACAGATTGTATTTGAGGCAGCTTACAGATCTAGTGTTTATGTCAAGAAGACTGGGAATGGATAAAAGATCTAAGTATGATAATTCGAGGATTTTGTTTGTAAAAATATCAGAGAATGGTCGTCAGGTTGTTTAAATGTATACTAGATAAGTGATAAAGAAAAAATAAGGTAATTGTTAGGTTTGAAGTTCGTGGATTATTATTATTATTATTATTATTATTATTATTATTATTATTATTATTATTATTATTATTATTATTATTATTATATTCGGTAGATGAAACCTATTCATTTGGCACAAGCCCACATTGACTTGAAATTTAAGCTTCCAAAGAATATGGTGTTCATTAGGAAGAATTAAGAGGAAGTAAAGTGAAATACAGAAAGAAGAGATCCCACTTATCAAAAAAGAAAGAAAATAATAAATAGCTAATAAAAACATTAAAATCCAAGAAAAATAGTAATACGGTAGTAATGCTTTGCATTTAAATGAGAATGGAAGATGTTAGAAAAAAGGGATTGAATTTACGAAATAGATGTTATCCAAAGAAGAATTTTATGATTATATGTTTGGAAAATGGCGGAGAAAAGTTGGTTAGATTTTGTGTGTGTACAGAGCAGGTGGAAAAGTAAATCAGTAGATTCGTGATGAGAAAGGGAATGACCTAATGTATATCTGATTATTATTTGGTTTAAGTTAAAATAGAGGTTCAGGAGGGAGAGGAAGCGATGAAATATGGCTTTATATGGAATGAGCATAGTTACAAGAGAATGGGCGAAAAATGGGCTGGGAGGAATATAATTAGGAAGTATATGGATGGCATCATAAGGCCACGAGGAAGTGCTTTCAGTCGTGGGAGGGCAGGAGGTGGGGATAAAAGAAGTGCCAGGATTCGGTAATGAGAGGTTTCGTGACGGAAAAATAAATTATCTTAAATACAAGTGTATGAGAGAAGGGAAGATCATGTACAGGTGTACAGACGAATGGACAAAAAATCAAGAGGAAAGTAAAAAAAAGAAAAAGAAAGCCATGTAGTGAGAACATAGATAACCTTCAGGGAAATACACGCAGAGATAGGTTGATGAGCAAACTGGTATCAGAAAAAATGCAAATGGAGAGGTGCATTTCGAACTAAATGTAGTCCAGGGTTGACTGAGTGAGGTTTTGAAGATTTGTTGTATGTGGAGGACAGAGGAGAGTCAAGGCTGAATGACGCAAGGTGGAAAGGGGTTACCTTTAGTTTGAAATGGTTTGTGGAAGTGAGTACTTGAGACATAAGGAGGGCAATTTAAGAGGCTTGATGAATGGAAACTACCAGGTGTTGGGATTCCAGGTAAGACTCTCTGGTTTATTAGTGAAAGAGCGACTGAATTACAACTCACAATTAATAAGGTTCCGAAGGAATAGCTGAGAACAATTATTTCCCACACGATTTTATAATAATAAAAACATGATTGAGGAGAATATAAGAATTATTTTGGGATATAACTTTACTTAGTACATTAGGAATGATGTATAGTAGGATTTTGATTAAGAGAATAAGGCAAATGACAGAAAGATTACTAAGAAGTAAACATTAGTGGGTTTAGACAAGGAAGATGGCCTTACCTTACCTTACAGACCTTACATCTTGTTCGGGCGTGTGGATAGGTGTTTGATCTGGATTAGTTGTATGGCTTACAAAGACCTAGAAATAGCTTCAGGGATACAAAAATTTCATGATGGAAGCAAAGCTTGTTAGAATATCTTGATGGGAAAGTGATTGGTTTGGGTTAAAGGTAGCTCTGTGACGGAAGTGTATTATGTCTTCGTGAATGTTTATTGTCTTCATGACTGGGGTGTTACAAGGAGTCAGAGAAGAGACTTAGATGTAGGAACAAAGTTTGGTGGATAAGGAAATGGATTATAAATAAAGTGTGAATTTTTTTTTTCAGATGATATAGTGCTCACTGGGATTAAAGAAGGAAATTGTAAAGTAGTGTAAGATTTTGAAAGGGTTTGCTGAAGGAGAAAGTTTAAAATAAATGTGAGAAAGAGTAAGGTGAATTGTGCAAGTATATGGGAGCAAAATATATGAATGAAGATAGAGAGAAGAGGTGTCATAGAAAATGTGAAACCAGGAAAATAGCAAGATAGGTGCCAAAGGTTGGGAAGAATATTTATGGACACCAAGATGAGAATGTACAAAGGAATTTTTAAGCTAATTTTCCTTTATGGAAGTGAAATTATGAATAAAATAAAAACGTTGAAGCATATTCTTATATTTACTTAGAACATGTAATGCCGAAACAATCATAAATGGGAGATAGTCTTGTGGAAGACATGAGAATAATTTGATGACAAAAAGCACGCTGTACACTTTAGAAGTGTCAAGATGGAAAGGCAGAGAAAAATCTAGTGAGTGTTGAATATATAGATTAGGGTAGTACTGGAAAGGAAGGTCCTTAATGTCCAGGAAGTGTAAGTGTGCGTGCAAGGTATAAATAAGCAGTGAAGTGTGTGCAGAGGTATTCAGTGCACTGCTGACATGCCTTCAGCTTTGGTATATAAATCGTCTAATGTGGCGGCATTGTTTCCACACAGGTGGGTCATCCACAATTCATCATCTCGCTTGAATGTGATTGTGAACATTATCTTATTTATTTACTTTTTTTTATAACTCACTGTTTAGGATACGGCTTAATGTTGAAAAACATGTTCATTGGTGAATGTGGATGTTCAACTCGCTAGCAAAAATGTCCAGTGTTGATTCTTGAAGACCAAATGTTGTGGATACTTTACCTACAGTCCATTAGGCCATATTGTGCCTCTGATGACCTAAACTAAGCAGTGAATATGTACCCGGTAGTTAGTTGACTGTGATGGTATTCAACTAGGTTAGAGAAGGGCAAGGGGCGACACATCTTCTCAGGCCTCTTACCCAAGGAGAATAGCCATATTTTAAAATAGAGCCATTTCATCTAACAGAGAAATAACTAAGCAATGGTCACTGCGGCATTTAAACTTTTAATTGCTAAATAATGGCTAAAGATTTACCCCAGAAAAGTTCCACATTAGTATCCGATTTATATATATATATATATATATATATATATATATATATATATATATATATATATATATATATATATATTAAATGCTTATTATCTAAAGATAGATTGTCGAAATAGCTTTTTTCAGTCATTTTATTTTCCTTTGTCGTAAAAGTATATGGGAATTCAGCAAGGTTTTATGACAACGATTTTATCACCGGTGGCCTTATAATAATGCGCTCTGAACCCTTGGTTTATGCGTTTTCCTGCCATGGCTTTTGCATGTGCAACCAGTTGCATCGTCAGTAACATTATTGTGGATGAGTTAATAGACCCCATGTTTCATGTGTCTTCTATTTGAAGTTTTATGACTTTGAAGAATGCCTTGATTGAAATGGCTTTTCTGTTGAAAGAGATGATTTATGTATTTGCTTTGTCTTCCTTTAAGTGCTTTCTATGTTTTCCGGAGTTGCACTTTTTGGCATTCGTTTTCAGAAAGAATTTTTCCCTTTTTACAGGTTAGTTCGAAGTTATTCCAGTGTTTTATTCTCTCCGTTTATTGAATTACCGGCTTCCTTAAGCGATAACTAAAAGAAGGAACGTAAAAGTTAAGTTTTCACCTTATAACTAAAAGAAGGAACGTAAAAGTCAAGTTTTCACCTTATATTGCAGCTTATGTAAATATAATATTGTATCGTAGCAAACAGAACTGTTGACTTTATTTGCTTTCGACCGTCGCCATAGGCAGAGTGTCTTATCATATGTATGTATATATATATATATATATATATATATATATATATATATATATATATATATAGATAGATAGATAGATAGATATACATTATATATATCTATATATATATATATATATATATATATATATATATGTATATATAGTATTTACTAGCTGGCCAACCTGGCGCTGCCCGAGAAAACTGTGTATGACTACCGATAATCTCTCTCTCTCTCTCTTACTCTTTCTCTCTCACTTCCTCTCTCTCTTACTCTCTCCCTCTCACTCTCTCCCTTCATGTTGAGATAGTTGCTTCAGTTACATTGCCCAGCATTTTAGAAATTTTTATATTTCACCACTTCTCACCCCTATTCCTATTGGGGCTGAACTTGGACTTGAAGGATATTGGAGACTGTCTACTCATCCCAGCAAACTAAAAAACTATGGATTACATACTAATATCCATCATTTTTTTACATTTTATTTTTCAGCCTTCTCACTCCTCCCTTCCTATGGGGCGTGAACTTGGACTTAAAGGGCATTGAGAGTGTCACTATTCATCTCAGCGACCCCAAAAACTATGAATTAGACACTAATATCTGTAGTTTTTGGTTGCGGTTACATGTCACCATTTTCCCAACCCCCCTTTCCTATCTGGGCTGAACTTAGAATTATAGGACATGGGTGTGTCACTATTCATCTCAGTGACCTTGAAAACTTTAAATTAGACACTAATATCTTTTATTTTCGGTTATTTTTACATGTCATCCCCTTCCCACCCCTTCTCACCCCCCTTTCCTATCGGGTCTGAACTTAGGCTTGAAAGCCATTCGGACTAATTGCCACTATTCATCTCAGCAACCTCAAAAACTATGGATTAACCACTGTTATGTCATTTGCAGTTATTTTTATATCACCCCTTCTCACCCCCTTCCTATTGGGGCTGAACTTGGACTTGAAGGGCATCAGGAGTGTCACTATTCATCTCAGTGACCTCGAAAATTGTAGATTAGCCCCTATCATTAGTTGTTTTCAGATATTTTTACATATCAACCCTTCTCACACACCCCTCCTATCGTGGCTGAACTTGGACTTAAAGGGCATCAGGAGTTGCACTATTCATCTCTGTGACCACAAAAACTATGGATTCAGCGTTTATTAACCTTTTTTGACCTCAGCACCCCTTTTGGTCAGGCCTAAACAGTATAGCACCCCCTACCAAGTTACTACAAGGATAAAATAAAGACGAAGTGCAGTGCATCTTCATCATATATTTGGTTCATTCTCCAGAACAAAAACAGTAATTATGGCAATAGCCTCGGCAAAAACAATAAGAAAATAAAGGAAAGATCATGGACAAACTCAATAAAAAATACTCATCAATGCGATTTTTGTTGTTGCTTATGTGCGACTAGTTTTTCATATCGTGGCATCGTGTTAGGCAAAGCCACACTCATGTTGTGGAGCAGGCCTCCATGAAGATGGTTCCGGACAGTTGTCTTGATCAACAGCATGGTCGAGAATGCCTTCTCACACAGGTAAGTAGTTGGAAATGGAGTGATCATCTCCAGCGTACACTGTAGGTCTATCACAAAGCTTGTGATGCTGACTTAAAGGGGAACCTGTGGTTAATAGCCATTAGATTTCGTCAAACAGAACTTTTAATGAGCTAAAAAATGAGCCATTGCTCGAATCTGTACGTAATCCCATTTTTTTACAATTTAATTTCAAATTAGCGCCGAGGTACTTCAATTGATAACGCCGTTTATCCAGGATTCGACTATGTTACCATCTGGCGGATTAGTACCGATGTCTTAGTGTCGTGGTCGCTGGTTGCCTCACAAATTCACAATAACAAGAGCAGTGAAGCACACGTATTGTAGAGTATTCTTCCTCGGTATTTTCCTCGTGTTTTAGGTCAATTGTCATTCAAATAGCGTCAAGTATGCCAACTTGTATGGCGTTTGGTTGTGCCAATACTTCTGGCAAGTGTCCAAAAGGCATAGCATTCTACAGGATTCTGTCAAATAGAGAGAAATCAAGTCACTGGCTGATGGCTCTTCGAAGGGAGGATATCAACATCAAAACCTTTCAACCTACAATGCAAACCATTGTCTGTTTTGACCACTTCTTGCCAACAGATTTAAAAGATGACATTAGGTGCAGGTTATTAGGTATGGCTATGAAATTTATATAACATGTTTTGGGAACTTAATTTCCCTCTGAACAGATCACGGTACCGATGAAGATATGGCGCCTATCTACTGCTATCTATACTATGGTGCCTCCGCTTGTATGCATTTGAATCTAAATTTATTCTTGTCAATCGCCATGTACGTGGTGTGATGGGATGAACGGCAGTTTTCTAAATGCATGTGTGTCCATGAATTGATGAGGGCCTTCACTTAGTCCTTTTCTACTAGTTTAATAAATGGGGTTCTAGAATTTAGGGCTGTATATGCCTAAATAGGCCTACTTCAGGCTACTTCTTTACTTACTATTTCAATCATATATTTTCAGCTGATAAATACAAACCAAAAAGGATATTATCTGAAGATGCTGTGCCCTTGGAATAGTTTCGCCTGTCTGAGCCTAAATGATGTCATGCATAACAGACGAGCCACACATAAATGGTGCAATAGAAAATTGGTTGTAAAAAATAAGAAAACATCCCTTTCAAAAAAATTTTCACCAGGGGTACTTAAATAGAATAATACTACATATGGAACAGCTAAAATGCAACCAGAAGTTCCCCTTTAATATGAAAGTGTGGAACGCTCGTAAAAATTAAGCATTTTTTATCACCATGCTGCAACACATCTGTAAATCAGGTTAAAGTTTATTGAACTTAAAAAATGTGTTAAAAATACATTTGTCCAAACGTATTCCTTCACTACAGAAACACTGATATTTTACCGCCGCATATGTGACCTTCCCTAGCAACCCCTAAAATTGATTTCAGCACCCCAGGTTAAAAAACGCTGCTCTAGACCTATTAGTAGCCAAATTTCTAGATGATTTCCAGGTTTTTAGCGGATACGTTAGAGAATGGACAGCTGTATTTACCATTTCCCAAGAGCATTCTAATAGAATTAATCAAGGTATGTGTAATTTGAATTCTCTGGGAAATCTACTTCAAAAACCTTTGGTAGCCTTTTATATCCAGTTTAAGAAATTTTCATATGAAATTTTTCGAAGTAAAATATAAAACAAAATGAAGCATGGACTCGACCACAGAATACCAAGTGCTCGCATAAACTGGAGATTATCACCAGGGATATATGCAATTGGAGGATTGGTGCGGAAGTGATAGGAAAGTTATATGAAAGTTTAGACACACCGGTGATAGTTTATGGACTTTAGAAACGTCCGATGAAGGAAGACTGAGAACGAAAAATTGATATGGCAGAGAAGAGGAACTTATGATGGGTGTGTGGTCATAGGATGAGATACAATAAAAAATGAATTCATTAGAGGGACAGCTAGGGTAGAGGAAGCATTGAAAAATGCCCAGTAAAGAAGTTTACCTTTGAGACAGGCAGGGTCCTCTTCCCTTTGAGGCAAGTGGGGTCCTCTGCCCTTTGCAGCAGGTGGGGTCTTCTGTCCTTTGAGGCAGGCTGGGTCCTCTGCCTTTTGTGGCAGGCAGGGTTATCTGCATTTTGAGGCAGGCGGCAGGTGTCCTATGCCTTTTGCAGCAGGAAGAGTCATCTACCTTTTGAGGCAGGCAGAGTCCTGTGCCCTTTGCAGCAGGCGCAGTTCTCTACCCTTTGAGGCAGGCAGGGTGCTCTGCCCTTTGTGGCGGGGTGGGGGGAGGGCTTCCTCTGCTATTTAAGGCAGGCGGGGTTTTCTACCCTTTGAGGCAGGGGGACGTCTCTGACTTTGATGCAGGCGGGGTCCTCAGCCCTTTGAGGTAGGTGGGGGTCCTCTGCCCTTTGAGGCAGGCGTGGTCATCTGCCCCTTGAGGCAGGCAGGTTCCTGTGCTCTTTGATGCAGGTGTTGCCTCTCCCTTTCTACCATTTGTGGCAGGCGGGGCCCACTGCCCTTTGAGGCAGGCAGGGTCCTCTGCCCTGTGTGGCAGGCCTGGTCCTCTGACCTCTGAGGCAGGCTGGGTCCTCTGCCCACTGAGGCAATCAGGATCCTTTGCCTTGTGAAGCAGTTGGGGTCCTCTGCCCTTTGAGGCAGGTGGGTCCTCTGCCCTTTGAGGGAGGCGGCTTTGCCCTTAGAGGCAGTCAGGGTTCTCTGCCCTTTGAGGTATTCCAGGTCCTCTGCCCTTTGAGGCAGGTGGGATCCTCTGTGCTTTGAGGGAGCCAGGGTCCTCTGTCCTTTGATGCAAGCAGGGCCCTCTTTCCTGTAAGGCAGTCGGGATCGTCTGCCCTTAGAGGCAGTCAGGGTTCTCTGCCCTTTGAGGCATTCTGGGTTCTGCCTTTGAGGCTCTCTGGGTTCTGACCTTGAGGCAGTCATCGATCTGCCCTTTGAGGCAGTCTGGTCTTGCCTGGGTTCTGCTCTTAAGAAAGTCTTGTTCTGCCACAAAAGCTTATTACAAAATATTGAAGTAGAGAGTATTTGCTTTAGATGATGCCCTGAGTGAAAGAGTATGGGTAATCCAAAATTTCATTAATTTATCTGACCTATATAAATATCTCTTCTTTGACATCATGTGTCTGAAACATTATCAGTTCCAAATATATAATGATTACTGCAAATTTTACGATGCGGTATATTTATCCTGAAAAACTTCATACCATGCAAATTTTACGATACTTAATGTACGGTACGATGCGGTATATTTATCCTGAAAAATTTCAAACCATACATTATCGGAAGAACCAGTACCGTACTTTAACAATTATGAGACGTATCATACCAAATTCTGTACTGTTATACTTGCATGCATACATACACACACACACACACACACACACACACACACACACACATATATATATATATATATATATATATATATATATATATATATATGATAGGGATTATGATTAATGATTTATTTAATAGCATAATGTGATGCGCTGTGACCTTTTTGGAATGCATAGAGAACAGAGCCGAAGCAACGACCCGAGAAAAGCTGATAAATGATTTCTGTGATGGCGTGATATGAAACTGCATAGTTAGGCGAGTCAATGTTCATCAATTCATGGGTCTTTGTTCAAAGTGCCATTGGGAAACTAGTTGTAGCCAGTAATATGAGGCGTTAACGAAGTGTGCATTCGTATGTGCGTGTGCGCCTCTTCTATTGATAATGTATCACTAACCAAGTCTATGGAAGACTTGCACAGAGGTTCGTGGGAGGAAGGCAAAGCCACGATGGCAGATGCCAAAGAGTTTTATTTATCAGTGAGTGAGATATTCCGGCTGCAATGGTGAGTGTTAAATTACTTTAGCCAAAGGAGTGGCTTGTTTTACATTGTAAGAGTATTTAATCTTTAACTTTGTCTTTAAACTTATGTGTGCTAACGAGTGTGTTTCTCGTGTCTTCGAAACAGACGATTCTGGCAAGGGAATTGACTGGCAAAGGGAGACCGAGAGTCCTAGAGGGACAGGGAGTCCCGTCTGGGAAAAGAGACAATTGGTGTGACAAGTTACTGTTTTAGACATTTTAATGTTGGGGGGTTAACTAAGTTAAGTTAGTCTGTGAGACTTGATTTAGACTTGATTTATTATCTTTCCATTGTTAAATAAATAGTTATTTTTTATATAACTTGACTCTCATTTTGATTACCTGACAGAATGGAGAGAAAGAGGTGGAGAGAGAGAGAGTGAGAGAGAGAGAGAGAGATTGTGTGTCGGGTTGCCTGACACTCGGAGTTCCACGTTTACCAAATAAAAACGAGATTAATATCTCGTTAACAGGTGGTGGCGAGTGGTATAAGAGGTTTTTTTAGGCCTAGGTACGCTAATGAAGAGACAGGTGACCAGTTAAACATAGAGGGGTTATGGCTTAGCGATAGTTTTCGAACGACAAAGCCTTTGTGAGATTGTGGAAAATTATTAAATTGTTAAGTGAGAGATAATGAGAAAATGTCCGTCCGTTAGCTGTAGTACTGAGCAAAGAAATTGAACTGGGGTCAGCAAATTTGCTCGTCGCTAGGTGCCTGCTGAGATGAGGACTCAGTCTGGTTTGTGTGTGAATGATATCGAGTGCATTCCCGAGACAATACGCGTGTGTTACTGGCGTGTCTTACGCAAATTCCGAGTTTTTTTTGTTCTCATTATGAAGTGGTGAGTGTTAAAGAACATTTTTTTTTAGGGAGGGTCTTTGAATCATTCAGTGTAATGGGACGAGTTTAAGAGGTCAAATTTTTTTTTCCCCATAGTAGCAGAAAGTGACGTGTTTTCTTTATTGGCACGTGTTTAGAATAGACGCATTCGTCTTTGTTCAACATATAAGGGTGTATAAAATGTTTTTCATGCATGCGAACTGTGCTTGAATTGCATATTTCGCTTGGAGACAGAGCGCCCACCCATTCTTGCGGGCTCAGCAAATTTCTGCTAACGAATGCAGAAGGACATTGCAAGGGGAGTATTGGCCTGCCTAGGAGGCATTGCAAGGGGAGGTGGGTACTGGTCTGCCTCGGGGGTGTTCTATTGCTTGACTGAGGGGTGTTTCAATGCTCAGTGGGGGGAGAAACTTTTTTTTTCTCAGTGGGGGTGAACTCCTTCCTTTTTTTTTCTTTGTCGGGGTGTTGAGAGACGAATTTGCTCTTGAAAATGATTTTCCAATGCCAAGACATCAGCTGATTGATTAGTTGATGGAAATGAAAAGAGATTTTCTTTCTCTTGAAGGAAGAGAAAAGAGAATTGAAATGCATGGGATGGGTGTATGTTTTCCTTATGCTTTGGAAGACACAAATATGATGGGGACACTGAGATTATTATTTTTTTTTATTGTGTTAGAGAGATTACCTTAAATTGCCGATGAGTGGTGTTGCATCTGGTGTTGATTTTGGGTGTGGCAATGATGTGTACTGTGGGTTTGGCAATACTGGTGTATGCTATTTGAATTACACCCTTACTTGAGATCTTTGCAAGAGAATTATTACTATGGAGAATAATTATTATTATTGTTAATAATTATTATACTTGAGATAATTTACGGGAGGGTTACTTAAGTATAATTATCATTACGGGGGACTTACTTTACGAGAGATTTGAGATATTTGATGGGAGATTATTTTGTGATTATTACAGATAATTATATCATGGAGAATTATTACAATGAGTTATGGGAGAAGTTTTGGGGTTAATTATTTGTTGAGTTTTTGTAACTTTGGAGAATATTTCAGTAATTCATGAGTGATGAGTTTTGCTGAATCTTGGTGAATTGTGTTGAATCTTGCTGAATTTTGGTGAATCTTGTGCTGAATTTTTGGAGAATGGATAAGCATTAACATTGGTAATGTTTTTTTTTATACTAATACTGGTGATTTTGATGATAGCAATTTTGGTGGTTTTGCTGATAATGATACTTCTGATACTGAATTTTTTTTATTTACTAATATGTGGGTGCTGTAATGCTATCAAGGGTGGTGAAATTTTTTTTTAATTTGGGAGGAACTAACAACACATTATTTTTGTTTCTCTTTTTTATGAGTTCAGCAGATAATTGTTTGACATACGTGAGTTACGGGGGATAGTTAACAATGCCGTTGATTTTTCTTTTCCCCTTTTTTTGGAAGTTAGCCATCGCTGACATAAGTTTTTTTTATCATGGGTGAATTTGAATTTATTTTTTCTCTCCAGTTAGTGTGAATATTTTTTATTATCTCAGTTCGTGACTTAGAGTCATTGTTCGGGAACGTGTTTGTGTTTTTAGCTGTTTGATGCACAGAAATATATGGGAGAATTTTTGCATTTTTTTAATGCATACGTAATGGCACCACATTTTTTTCTCTGGATATTTGTGTTCCAGAAATTGTGAGTTTCTTGCACAATACCTTTGTTGTATTTGTGACAACTTTGTCAGAGATAGGAAACTTGGTTAAGTTTCTAGTGGCCTATGTCGTAGTGCATATGGAGAAGTCTTTGCTTAGACACTTTGAACTTGGAGTTTTGTTATAAAGAGTTGTGGCACATTGGTGATTTTTTCTAGAATTTCCTAGATAATTTTATTTGCCGAGTTTTTGCCCTTTATGCTAAACAGAGAGTTTTATAGTTTTTTACTAACATTGAGTTATTCTCTGGAGAATTGGAGATATATTATTTTGGAGATATAATTGGAGGTATATTATTTTGGAGTTATAATTTGAGATATAATATATTGGAGATATATTTTTGGCCATTTGATATTTGCCAATGGTGGTGAGAGCTATGTTTAGTTCAATTATTTTGCAGCCATCTTTGTTGCAAATGGAGACATTTTTGAGGAGATATATGGGGCAATATTTGTGAGTGTGTGAGCTGGATGCTTTGAATGCACATTTTTTTGGAGATAGGATTTCATTTTTGATATTCCCGCTTGGAGATATGTTTTTTTGGAACCTTGTTTTATTCCACATGGAGTTATTGGTGAAATAGAGGTAAGTATTTTTTATTTGCTGAAATAGAGGTGACTATTTTTTATTCCTGGAGTGGTGGTTTTTTATTAACATTTGGCTATCGGAGAAATAAGAGTGATTATGGTGTGGGGGTTGGTTATTAACCAAATGGAGGAAATATTTTTATCACCGGAGTGGTTTTATTATTAATATGGTGAAATATATGGAGGTGGAATTAATCTTTGGCGGGTGACCCTTTTTTGTGGTTATGGAGTTTTTTTCGAGCCAAGAGAAGATTTCTGTGGTTCTTTCTTTTTGGTTTCGTGACTATTTGGAGGCGAGTGGCATTACTGCATTGTGGTCCTATGGAGATGTGCATTTTTTATGTTCACAAGTGTGTTATTTTGGAGGCATATAATTGCTGCATTACGAGTTTATCGTAGTTTTTTTTATCACGGATAGGTGATAATGTTTTACATAATTGGGCAGTGTCATGTGAGAGAAATGTCTTCGAGACAAATTTTTGAACACATTAGTCATATCCTGGAGTTAATTTACTGGAATGTGCTTAAGTGATTTTAGTTAGACCATTTTTTTTAAGAATCATGAGTTTCCAAACTTGCGAGTCTGACTAGACATTTTTTATGCTGCAGTCGAGCACATACGTGTCCGCAGGTGGATTTTCTGCTGACAAGCGCTGCGTTGAGTCCTGTGTGCTGTTCCTTTTCCTTTAGTGGTGATTGCTCAGGGTTTTGCAATATCTGGAAATGTTGACAATAGCATTTCACAAAAGTGCATGGGTAAGAGTTTGCTTTCTGGCCGTGTTGGTCGATAAAAGTTGCGATGTCAGAAAATTCCGTAACTTTCCATGGGGTATTTCTTGGGGAAAAATGCGGGGGTTATGCATATTATGCATATACTATGTATTTTGTGATTGGGGAAGTTTACTTGTGATTATCTTTTTTTTTTTTTCTTCCTTTTCCTATGAGAGATGTAATTGGGGATTGAGCTTAATTAGCATTTCTTTTTGGACGGGAGATGTAATTTATCGGGAGATGTAATTTATCGGGATTTGAGATTTACATAAATGGGAGTTTGACATTAAGTCTCATTGTAATTAGTTATGTGAGCAGTAAAGGGGTTTTTGCTATTAAAGTTGGAGATTTTTGCTGATTTTGTGAGTTGTTGTAATATCAGAGCTTGAGAGAACATTTTTGGGTCTGGGCTTGTTACGTGATTTTTTTTGGGGCTCAGTGCCTTTTTTCTTTTTTTTTACTTATGATAACATTCGAGTTTGGAATGTGAGTGCAGAAGTCCATGGAGTTACTGTGAGTTTTGGATGGTGTGTGCTGATGTGTGAGTTTGGAGAATTGAGTTAGAGAACTTGATGTTTTTTTTTCCTTTGCAAGTTGTGATAATGACTTATGGTTTGGTGGTCATATTGGATGGAGTTAATTGGGAGACGTTCAGTTAGTATTTCTGATGTTTTGATGTCATTGTTTGATACAAGTAGTATGTCTGGGGTTAATTTTCTTTGATTGACCAATGACTTGACTGACATACTAACACACCAAAAAAGTCGTTCCCCGATGCTAGCAAGACGCCCACCAGCCATGCAGAGAGGTTGCTGTTGTTTATCCAGGGTGATTACGACAATTTCTACACAGTTCTACAGCACTTTTGGGGATCTGCAGAAACCGTTAAAAGTCATCTACAATTAGGGAGGCATTCTGTCTTCCTACAGCGTGATACAGTCTGTTCTGGAAGTTGCAGACAAGCAAAGAGGGATATTCAAGAATCTAAAATGAGAGAAAATTCTAGTGTTATTTGGAGATGAAGCGTGATAAACTTTACTTTATAATGCCAGAGACGTGCAGTTATTACTTATATTTTATTTTGAGCCGGCCAATGTTTTTATATTATATAAGCTGTTTTGTTCGACCATTTGCTAGGCGGGAGCTAGCAATTGTGCGAGGCCGAGCTTCTATGATAGGGATTATGATTAATGATATATTTAATAGCATAATGTGATGTGCTGTAACCTTTTTGGAATGCATAGAGAACAGAGCCGAAGCAACGACCCGAGAAAAGCTGATAAATGATTTCTGTGATGGCGTGATATGAAACTGCATAGTTAGGCGAGTCAATGTTCGTCAGTTCATGGTTCTTTGTTCAAAGTGCCTTTGGGAAACTAGTTGTAGCCAGTAATATGAGGCGTTAATGAAGTGTGCGCCTCTTCTGTTGATAATGTATCACTAACCCTAACCAAGTCTATTGAAGACTTGCACAGAGATTCGTGGGAGGAAGGCAAAGCCACGATGGTGGATGTCAAAGAGTTTTATTTATCAGTGAGTGAGATATTCCGGCTGCAATGGTGAGTGTTAAATTACGTTAGTCAAAGGAGTGGCTTGTTTTACATTGTAAGAGTATTTAATCTTTAAACTTATGTGTGCTAACGAGTGTGTTTCTCGTGTCTTTGAAACAGACAATTCTGGCAAGGGAATTGACTGGCAAAGGGGGACCGAGAGTCCTAGAGGGACAGGGAGTCCCGTCTGGGAAAAGAGACAATTGATGTGACAAATTACTGTTTTAGACATTTTAATGTTGGGGGGTTAACTGAGTTAAGTTAGTCTGTGAGACTTGATTTAGACTTGATTTATTATCTTTCCATTGTTAAATAAATAGTTATTTTTTATATAACTTGACTCTCATTTTGATTACCTGACAGAATGGAGAGAAAGAGGTGGAGAGAGAGAGAGTGAGAGAGAGAGAGAGAGATTGTGTGTCGGGTTGCCTGACACTCGGAGTTCCACGTTTACCAAATAAAAACGAGATTAATATCTCGTTAACATATATATATATATATATATATATATATATATATATATATATATATATACATATATACAATATATATATATATATATATATATATACAATATATATACATACATACACACACACACACACACACACACATATATATATATATATATATATATATATATATATATATATATATATATATATTTATATGCGTGTGTGTATGTATGTATATATATTGTATGGATGGTCTGTTTTTTTTCAAGTGAACTTCTACACCAGTGGACTGATCAGTATAAAATTTGGCACAGAGGTAGTTGCTTCAGTGACATTGCCCAGCATTTTAGACATTTTTTATTTCACCACTTCTCGTCCCCAATTCCTATCGGGGCGGAACTTAGACTTTAAGGGCATTGGGAGAGTGTCTATTCATCCCAGCAACCTCAAAAACTATAAATTAGACAATAACATCTGTATGTTTTGATTATTTTTACATGGCATCGCCTTCCCACCCCTCCCCCATTCATATTGGGGCTGAACATGGACTTACAGGACATCAGGAGTGTCACTATTCATCTCAGCAACCTCAAAAACTATGGATTAAATACTAATATCTGTCATTTTTTGTTATTTTTACATGTATTCCCTTTTCAATCCCTTCTCATCCCATCCTATTGGGGAAGAACTTAGACTTAAAGGACAGGAGGGGTGTCACTGTTCATCTCAGCAACCTCTAAAACTAGGGATTAGACACTAATATCTTCTGTTTTCGGATATTTTCACATGTCACCCCATTCCCACCCCTTTCTCAGCCCCCTTCCTATCAGGGCTGAACTTGGTGTAAACACTAATATCTGTCATTTTTGGTTATTTTTGTGTCACCCTTCCTACCGACTTCTCACCCCACTTTCTATCAGTGCTGAACTTGGACTTGAAGGGCATCGGAAGTGTCACTATCCATTTCAGTGACCTCAAAAACTCTGAGTTAGACACTAATATCTGTCGTTTTCGATTATTTTTACATGTCACCTCCTCCTCACCCGCTCCCTATTGGGGCTACGGGTTGATAACTGTTTTGGAGTAATGCAATTACCTCCAATAGTCTAAGTTTCTAATTTTAACCTAAACAGCCCACAGATAAAGGTCCAAAGGGGGGGAGGGGGAGTAGAAGTAATCACTTTTGAGGGTGTGTTATATATGTTTTAAAAAAAAAATCCAATTAGCCTATGCTCGAACCCTAAGTTAGCTTAACCTGTGTGCCAAATTTCATACTGATTGATTCACTGGTGTAGACGTTCACTTGGAACAAACAGATAAACAAACAGACGTGTTTTTCCCCTTTATGTCATATATATATATAATATATATATATATATATATATATATATGTGTGTGTGTGTGTGTTTGCATGTATGTATATACATTATATATATATATATATATATATATATATATATATATATATATATATATATATATATAATCAGTAAAGTAATGATAGTGTATTTTGCCTGCACAGAAAGGTTAGTAGCCTTAGATGTCTTTTACAGGCAAACATTAATGCAAGAGCTTTATATCAAGTCTTAATAAACGAAATAGTTTAATATAGGCAACGAAACATTTAGGCAAGGGATGAGGTCATGAAATTTCCAATTGGTTATAAAAAAATAATAAAAGGTAGCTGTTCGCACTCATCAGCCTCGTTCATCACTCTGATGTTGCAGTAATCCGGAACATTAATTTAAGCTCCTTAAGCCGTGTGCGAAATTATTGGTATTTATTTGAAGTCTTGGCTCGGCAGCAAAGTTATTAAATCATCATTTCATGCTTAATGAACGGTTCTCGCCAGGACGCGTTCTTAGGGAACCATACCTTCATTATCTCTGGTGGTGGCTGAAGGTGAAAAGAAAACGAGGGGATATTTTGGGCTTGTGTTATTGTTTTCCTTGAGTCACGAAACTTCCACTTAAGGATGTAGGCTTTTAACTTTGTGGCTTTATTCTTGGTCTCCTAAACTTTTCTTACATTTATTGCTCTTTCATTTTTTCTTCAGCAGTATATTTGCTTTCAAAGCTATGTTTAATTCTCTCCACGTTATCTCCACACACCCCCCCCCCCCCGCCCCCCGCGCACACACGCACACACCCAAAAGAAATCAAAGGCAAACAGTCCTCCTTTAGTAAAACAAGAGACAAGCATCGTACTAAGATGGATAATTATAGTGTTCTCAGGCATTATCCCTCCCCCGCCCCACCTCCCCAGAAGATCTCCTGGGAATCACTGTTTGGATTCGGACAGAAACCAGCTCTGAAGGAGATCACCACTTAACATTAGGTCAGACGTTGTCCTGAAAGGTGCTTTGTATATGATTTTTCTTGTATTCATAAGGAATATGCTCGTTTTCATTTTTATTTTTTTATTTTATAATTAAGATATAAACTTGAGTATGTAAACATATTTTTACTTGAGGTAGCCATTTTCCTTCCGCAGACAGACAGACAGAGAAATTCCTAGGTACTTAGTAGGATTATACTTCTCAAATAATCTATTTCAAATACAATGGGATGAGTTAGTAGGATTATACTTCTCAAATAATTTATTTCAAATACAATGGGATGAGTTTGGAGTTAACTTTACGTTGTTTCAGTAGTAATGGGTGACATTACCCTTATGATTAGTTTCAAATTTACGATTTCGGAGATTCTTCCAAAGATCTCACATTCACACATTACACACACACACTCACACACACACACACACGTGCCTGTGCCTTTTGGGTTAGATAAAGTGATGCAAGTCGACCTATCCAGTCGACTGTGTCTCGAATTCGACATTAGGTCATCTCCAAGTTAAAGTGACTGCGATATTAGGTGATGTTTGCATCTTAGTATTTGCAAGTATAAAAAATTTGTTATTGATAGATGGGTATAGCCCTTATGATTCCCAGCAATCCGTATTCCTTCCCTTTAACCCCAGGAGACGCTGGTACCCATTGGCAACTGGGTGGGCGAGTTGTAAGCTGGTAAATTCCTGAGTTGTATATTAGTATTCCACCAGCCCCGGTTAGGGTAGCTCAAAGAAATATGTTCTTAGGTTTTAAGATATGGCGTCCCGTTTTTTTTTAGGGAAGGTACGGTACTCGGTTACAGTTGGGGAATATGCTGCCGTGAGTGAGTGATTGACAAACACACACATTATATATATATATATACATATATATATGTATATAGTATATATATATATATATATATATATATATATGTACATGGTGTCCTAGGTTCGCGCTGGGCGCCGACAATTCTATTATCGGCTAATAAAATTCCCCTTCGGTTAAGCATATATGAAAATATATTAATATATATAATATATAATATATATATATCTATATATAAGTTGCTTATCTTAACAGGGGTTTTTCCAGTTATTGCTACTCTTATGCTTCAACTGTTGAATCATGGGTGAAGCCCTTATGCAAAGTAAAAGCCCAATAAACATTAGCCGTTTCATGTACCTACTCTTACGGTTCATCACTAGAGTGCAATAACCCCTACTCACACACTGTGCCATTTACCTCTTATCTCGCATGCATTCCTACTCTTTCTATGCTGTATATCTAGTGATTTCTTGGTTTCCCTCTCCTCCTTCCCCTAAAGGCTAGAGCCCTCTGTGTTATACTCACTTTTCACCAACTTTTCATCGTACATTTTTTCAACAGGACCAAACGTCTTATCTATGCTCACCTAGTTACCTCTTCTTTGCATCTCCGTATTTCTCACGGTATTAAGTCTTTTCATACCTTATATAAAATGACCATAGCTCCTCTCAAGAATTTCAACCTTTTTTTATTTATTTAATATGCATTCAGAAACGACATTTCACTTCCATAAGAGAAAGATAACTCAACAAGGCCCACATTTTTTCCCAGTCTTTTCCCGAAGCCTTGATTCCTTTCTTGCTTCACCTGTTCTGAACTCATTGTCCTCTCATCCTCCCATCTTGTTATTGTTACTCTAAAAACTTTTTCTGAACACTTTTTCCATTTTTCCTCCATCAGTTCATTGTTCCCGCTTCTTTATTTTTATTTACCCTCGTCAAAAAACTTTTAACTGAAACACTTTTTTCCAATTTTTCCTCCATCAATTTATTGTTCCCTCTTCTTTATTTTTGTTTACCCTCACAATTAATCTCAACTTTTACGTCTTTCTCACATTGTTATACTCTTATCCTCTTACTAGTTTGTGTAGCTAATATGAACTATACCCAATCAGCACTGTATCTTCAAACATCAGTCATTCCATTCTTCATTCCAGACTCAATTTCATATCCCAAAGCTTTGCATCCACATCTGCTTTCCTTTCGCTGACTTGTGTTATCACCCTATTAATAAAAATATTAACAAAGATTAGCACCCCAAACCAATCACTCTCCTGCCTACTGCCTTCATGAAAACTTTTTATCACTCAATAATGAATTTTCTAATCATACCCCTCACATTGTTTCCCTGTTGAGTGCATCATAAGCTTTCTTTGGGACCATGCATGCCACACTGGGCTTTTCCTTTTTTATACACCCACAATATATATAATATAGTATATATTATATTATATATATATAGATATATTAAATATATTATGATATAGAAGATATATATCCTATATATCTTGATATAGTATCTATACATATATATTTTATGTATGTATGTATGTATATATATATATATATATATATCTTATATATATATATATATATGTAAAATCTTTGCGATATTATTACAAGGAATGGGTCAGAAAATCCAGTGCTCGCCGCCTTTAGGTGACCTACTCAACATGCAATGACAAAAATTCTATTATATATTCTTTTCCTATTACCCGGTTGGAATTGAAGTGTGATTTTTTGTTTTCATCTGCCATTTATGGAGCATTTCTTCCTCCTTAGGTTACAACCTGTCACTAGGCTTTTTTTCTGTCTATGGGTACTTTATATAAGTATCCCAAACCATTGCCATTTCTAGGTTGTAGTGTCTAGGTTTTATGGTTTCCTGCCAGCACGACAACTGACTGGCCAGATGAATGTAATTGCCACTGGCCTTGATAGAGAGGTTTCATTCTTTTAGGGCAGGGGTTCTTAACCTTTTGATGACTCCAGACCCCAGTGAATTGCCCAGTATGGTTCCATACCCCCTTTGCTCAAGTCCACTCAAGTCCTATTTGTTGATAATATAACTTAATATACTTAGTTTGATATATACTTTAGGGATGAATAACTAGTAACAGAACATGCAAGAAAATCCAAAGCATTTATAGATTATATAGTTACTTATTTACAAAATGTACCCATGTATACACTGACACATTAAAATCAAATATATACATATCCAGAGATCAAGTCCCAAAACCCCGACATGTGGCTCTCATATCCCACGGGGTATGGATACCCCCTGTTAAGAACCCCTGCTTTAGGGGATAATATCATCCCTCAAGGAATCACAATCCTCCCCTGTGTATTGCACTGCCTTGGGATACTGTGCATCAGAACCCGTAACCATTAGCACTCCCAGTATAGTAGTGTCCTGTTAGCGTCACCTACTATCACTGCAGTAGTATTAATTATTAATTGACTGACTTGTATTTCAACAATGGAAAGACACCAGGAGTTCAGGGGATTACAATTCTGATAATGTAATTTGATGGCGATAGTGTGAGCGTGCGGCTCAATTGGGAAAGGTATGTCTGGATGTGCGAAAGGTTTTAAGAGTATGAATGAGATGAATTACTATTCTGGAAGATAGTTTTTTTTATTGGAATGATTGAAAGTTTTTACGATGAAGGCAAAGTGTGTGTCTATGTGGGTGTGCGTGCGTTAGGATATGTAGATAGGAGTGACCTGTGTGATGTAAAACTAGTCCTGGACAGGTGTCTTGTCTCTCCATGACTGTTTGATATTTTTAAGGCTAGAGTGCTGTTAGGAGTCAGAAAAAAAAGCTGTAAATGTGAGATTTAGGCGCAAAGTTGTTGGATAAGGTAGTAAATGTTAAAGAAAGTGCAATGGGTGGTTTTTTTATATTCTATTTTATAATACTGATTAGGAATACTGTAGAGAAGGTGCAGAAGGTTGTAAAATGAAAATAAAAAGTGTCAAGAGAAGAAAGTTGCGGGCAAATAGCTGAAACAGTGATTGTTAATATGGAGGGCGAAAGAATTGAGATTGTTCATTTATATAGGTATCTGGGAGTAAGTGTAATGAATGATGATAGAATAAGAGAAAGGATGAGTCCTAGAGTGGGTGAAACAATGAATGGGGTGAGGCATGTGCAAAAGATCAGCAAGAGATATGAAAGGCCTGCAGAAGCCAAGGTTAGAGTAATAGGAGACTCTTGAGCCAGCTATCCTTTATGTGAGTGAAATTTGACTGTTGAATGCAAATAAAAAGTTGAAGCTTTTGTGATGCATGGTTTGTGTGTTATAGAGTTAAGAACTAGAAGAGTGAGAAATGCGGAGATACGTGTCAAGAGATATAAAAGAGTAACTTCAGCGAAATAATAGATAGGTACGACATAGGAAGAGAATTTAAGATAATAGCTGATGAAAAAGCGGTGAGAAAGACGTAGCAACAACGAATAGGTGGCACGAAAGAGGTACTGGGAGGGAAAGATTTTGATAGGAAAGAACCAAGAAAAGGTGGATCGCGTAGTATAAAATCGATGTTTTCCACGCGCTGGTCGCCAATTAAAGTATGAATGTGGTGGTGATCACTGTCATTTTTAAAAACAGTGTGGAGTTCCCTTGTTGCTGGGAATGAAAATGTTATTTAAGAAAACTTTGCCAGTGAATCAGCCTTATAATATTTACAGTACGTTATGTTGCTCTTCAATTTTCATTTAAGATTTTGCTGCAGATAACACAAAGATATAGGTACGTATAACATATTATTCTGTAGATTATATATATATATATATATATATATATATATATATATATATATATATATATAATATATTATATATATATATACATATATATATATATATATATATATATATATTAAATATATATATATATATATATATATATATATATACACATATATATATATATATATATATATATATATATATATATATATATATATATATATATATATATATATATATATATATATATATATATATATATATATATTACTGTCATTATAGATCTCTTTGCGTAAGATTCTTCGTGAACCCTGCAGAGGGAGTGCCATGCTGCGCATACCGTGTGGGGAAAGTACTCATTTAAGTTTCAATATATCTTTATCATGTCCTATATAGTGCCAGGTTATAGTTATTTATTGCCTGCTAACGAGGAACTAGGCACTTAATTTTCTAATTTCATTACTTTCCTGAACTGTTTCCCAAAGGATTTAAGAATCTCAATGACACAGACACATTAATATTTTCAATATCGGTGATGATGTACTTCAAATATGGTTTATTATAGGTAAATATATTTGGCCCGTCTTAAATATAGTAGTTTGGGCTGTCTAATTCAACATTTTATTTTATTTTATCATTAGAACAGTTGTCGTTTTTATGCGCATATACTCTACAGTTGTCTCATTCTTACAACCCTGAAAACTGTCGAACCTTTTCATGCTCTGAAATAATGCATTGAAATATGAACAAATTCAAAGAAGGCGAAGAAACGAAACAAAGTGAAGCAAGAAATGGAGATTTACAACAATTCAGAAAATTTTATTGATTTTACGGTTTAAACAGCAGTAGGCTATGAGCTTGTCAGATAATGAGAAACCCCACATTCTAGCTTGCTTTGCGGTTCCTTCTAATTACTACAACCCAACAGTTTTTTTTTAATTATGCTCAGTATTTGGTCCTTTCATTTCCTCTGAATATTATGTAAACTAATTAGTATTGAAATGCTTTTATATCTTGATATATCTAGAAGTCCTCTAAGTTATAAATATAGCTGAGTGAACGGTGAGGAATGATGATATATATAAGTACATTTTGTGGAATATCTTAATTTTCCTTGTTTTTTCCTCAAACACTTTCGTTACATGGTACACGAGACGATATCCAGCGGTTGATGGCACAATTTATGAATGACAGTTACAGAGAGGACCCTACGATACAAATACAAAGAGAAAACCTAACGTTAAGAATGAAGTTTTTCTTCTTTTTTTTTTTTGTTTCTTTTTTTTTTTTCAGTTGGCACTTCCGTTGTCTCTATCATTACTGCCCTACAGTAAAGATATTCAAGAATTGTAGCAATGTGCTACGTGCCCTCTTCATCAAGCTGACAGTTTCTGCGCGTTCAAAGGCAACTGGCACATAATTTTTTTTTTTTTTTTAGCCCCGTGGGACCTTTCAAACTTCCAACAGAGGCAACGCCAGAGCAAAAAGGAAAAATATTATGATTCCCTAAGTGCCTCCTTGGCCTTCAGAGGTTAGTTTGCGATGGCACCGTCACAAATTAGCAACACCAGTGCTTTGCCTGAGGGAAGAAGGGTGATCTTTCAGAACTGGAGTTTTTGCTGCGAGGAAGTCTTTCAAGTTAGCTCTTGTTTTCTCTGCACATATCTCATTGTTTAATTTTCCCTCGCTGGTTTGCTGAAGGGTGACGTTTAGCTAGTGATGTTTTAAAGAACGTGACAGGTCTGAGTAACCTTATTTGGAATTCATAAAGCCATCGTAATGTAAGGTCAGTGGCCTGTGGATTTTGTTTCGTATTTCTGATTTCGTTAAATGAATCTAAAAAAAAATGGGGTCCTCAATGGAATGTGATTTAAGTCAGACGTCTTTAGTCTTTTACTTATGTGTCCGTCATTTAGTTCGAACATATTCAGTTCATTGTTAATAGTGTTAGAATCTTCATATTTGGAAATGCGTAAAGTAAAAAGGATTAATAAAGGTTAACTTTAGACCAGTCTCATGAGATGAAAACTGCTAAGTGTTTCTCCTCATGCAGTTCACCTCGTGAACAGGAAATCCCAGCAAGTAGGAAATAAGTAAAATACCGCTTGAAGGCAATTGGCATGCATGATGGTAGAATTAACATATTAAAGATTAAAAAAAAAATGTTCATCAACACTTTACTACAATGATAGATTTTCCTCAGGTAGCAAATAGTATATTCTATATTTGAATTTTCTCATACTTCGCGCTTTAAAATTGATGGTCTGCTTATATCCACACTTTCTGACTCGATTCATATGCCCCATTAACATTTGATTTAACAGCCACCTTCTTCTCTTTATAAACTAGAATGCTTCCTTATCCTCTCCCCCTTAAGAAATCTATCGCATGTCGTAACTTCCTAATTCCCGATTTTTATCACAGCGATTTAGATCTCATTCACATTTATTCGAGATGTTTATCGCCTCTCTTGGCTTCAGCTGGGTTCCCGCTGTGACTCTTGAGTCGCTCAAGAGAATTCCAGTTGTCTGCATTCGTCGCTCAAGTTGCTATCTTTTCTCTCTATTCTCCGGTGGATTTGTAGTGAGATAAGAGCCTATGCAGTTGCTGCTCTCTCTCTCTCTCTCTCTCTCTAAAGATGAGTTCCTCTCCCATACTTTGTGGTAACTCTCCCTCTCTCTCTCTCCACTCTCATATAATTTATACACACACACACACACACACACACACACACATATATATACATAGATAGAAATATATGTATATACATACATACATATACACGCTCACAATGTTAGTTTTGAGACAATCTTTTCCATACTGATTTATGATACTGTTTAAAATTAAAGAGAAACAAAAATAAAGAAACGAAAATTGTTCGAGGCTATAGTAAAATATGGGGCCGATTGACTTCTTTTCTCTCCTCCTCCTTCGCCATTAGGTGATGGAAATAGATCCCGGTTTTACATATTTAGTTCTGCATTCTTCGACTAGCCGTCAGTCATATAATTTCGGGAAGGTGTGATCGAAAACCTTCTCAGCGTCACACCTGCAGAAAGTGGCGAGGGATCGAGGAGGTGTGATCGAAAACCTTCTCAGCGTCACACCTGCAGAAAGTGGCGAGGGATCGGGGAGGTGAGGCGCAGTCATTTTTTTTTTTCCCTTAAAGAAGAGATGATTGAAATTCGTGTCATCCGGATGCCCTTGAAATATACCTATTCCTGAACTTCTTGCTCCGAATATCTTCACACGTGGGTTTACTTGGGTATATATATATATATATATATATATATATATATATATATATATATATATATATATATATATATCAGCGAGTCGTTCATGTGGTAAAAGTATGTGCCTTTATGGCAAGAATAATTCCAACCACGAAATGAAGCCTTTCACTACCCAGAGGTTCTCTTTCTTGCATTGAATTATTTTATGGGGACTAATGACAGGGCTGACATCTATAAAAGCCAATGTTTTTTACCATAAAAAGCAGAAAATGAGTGGATTTAACGCTTAATATAAACAAATGGAATTCATGAGACTACATTTCCTAAATACTAGTTTCCCCGAAGTACTTTGGCGTGAGATATAAACACAATAAGTGAGAGCGAGAATCTCTCTCTCTCTCTCTCTCTCTCCTCTCTCTCTCTCTCGCTCTCTACTCTCTCTTCTCTCCTTCTCTCTCTCTCTCTCTCTCTCTCTCTCTCTGAAAATATGTCCTTTCATATGAACCCATATTCACAGTTTCATTGTTCATAATTCTTCTCTGACCTTGGCTCGTGTCTATAATAAGAAGATTTACTGCCTGTGAGTTTAAATGCATTGGCTCCTCTACTTTGAGTTTTATTAACCATAAACTTGAAAACTGGGTATCAGTTTGTGCTTGTTTTCATCTGAGGAGGTATTTCTTGAAGCCATGTTTTTTTATTGTTCTGTCGCGTGTGTCGTATACATTCTGACGTGATTAGTGAGGACCAGTCTTGATTGCCCGTATATTGATTTATCCTCTTTCGTTATTTTAAATATTATTCACTTTATTTAAGAACGCCTATCTTCTTCTCCCCTGCACGGTCATTCTAACACCTGTACTCCAAATTTATATCTAAATATTTGCCACTAGTGGTTAGTTGATAACCTAATTTCGTCTTTCTTAGGCAAGGTGCGAGAACACTTCTTTACTTAATTTTGCGAAAATGTACTTGATTTTGCGGAAATATACTTAATTTTGCAATAATAGGAAGCTTCATGAGCCTTTCACTATGAAAAAGTGACTGGATATTAAGGTTTCTTCGAATCTTGTCAGATATAGATACGGCTCATTTGGTGGCGATGAAGACATCATATCACTCTATTTTTGGGAGTTGCTCAAACGTGCATTTTCCCCCGGTCTCCCTCCTCGAAGCGGTTTCTCCATTGGGCGTTTATTTTTCTTTTCCTGGGATAGGAACCTTGAACCTTGAATCTTTCATTCTGTCTGTTCCAGAATAAAGTTGGTCGTCACAGAGGAAGAAACAGCCATGATTAGGACGACGATAACCTATGTTTTTTTTTGTTTTTTTTGAGACGCCAGCTCACTAATGAAATCAGTTAACCAGCCTCGCTGTTACTGCTTCCTTATTTTCCTAAAATAAAATACATCAAATTCTCACTTGCGACATAACGACACCGGTTATTTACGGTTTTCTATAGCGATCTTTGCATGAGGTTAGCACCCCCATCCAAAAATCAACACTCTTTTTTAAGCTTTCAGCAGGCCTTAGGAGTCTGTTGTGGGCGAGAGTGGGCCATAACTGGGCACGAGAAGCCAACAGAATGGATGAGCGATTAGTAGATATGTTTCACGCCCAGTAGAAATGTTAATTACGGGGATAGTACTCTTCACCCTTGATCATTTGTTTCTTCAGTAAATCAAGATTATATGCACAAGAGAAGAGACTTGGTAAATCAGTCACTAAAAATGTATTATCTCCTAGAACTGAGAGCCTCATTAATCGTAAAGCAGTCTATTATTATTATTATTATTATTATTATTATTATTATTATTATTATTATTATTATTATTATTAAGTCAACAGTTGTATCTTTCAAAACATACTCCGAAGCTCAACAGGACCAACTAGGTTCACTGTGCATACTGTATTATTACAATTATTGCAAATTAGAATCCACTACGTATTGTAGTTTTGCTTTGAAAAAGATATATTTAAGCAACATAGGTAAGATATATGAAATGGTAGCTTTTGACTGTTAGCATTGCGTCCCTCCTTAGCAAACTGTTGAAAGCTACCATGTTATCTTTGAAGTATATCGTTTAAATATGGTCTTTATTAAAAGAATGAATAATTGTCGATTTTCGCTTATAATTTCCTTTCACAGTGGAGTATTGTGCTAATGATCTTTGTTATTATTGTGTTCGTATTGTGTTTGTTTGTTTTATGTAGTTATAATTTTACAAAGCGTTTATATATATATATATATCTATATATATATTATATATATTTATAGATATATATATATATATATATATATTGTATATACACAGTATATATATATATGAATATATATACACACACATATATATATGTGTATAATATATATATATATATATATATATATATATATATATATATATATATATATATGCCTTAAAGATCATGGATATACAACCTTTTGTTGCAGTTGAAATTGGTTTAGTTCACAAACCTACCATTGAAAGTTATATGATTAAAAATAGTTTCATATTAAGTATGCCAGGTTCCAGATTAATATTTGCAAGGGACAGATATCAGACTGATGGTGTAGACTGTAGAGCAAGGTCGAATGGTATCACTAATGAAGATATCGATACTATTTTATACATATTTTGTAGTGTAGCAAATATGGAACAAGAATCTATCATGCATTGATAGCGTTTTTGTGCCACTGACAAAGATCAGAATCCAACGAATTTTCTTTTTTTTTCAATTTTTCAAGCTTTGTTTACACGATGTGTGATTTGAAAGTTAAAATAAAGTTCAATCGTGAAGATATAGGGCTTAAAGGTGGATATTATTATTATTATTATTATTATTATTATTATTATTATTATTATTATTATTATTATTATTATTATTATTATTATTATTACTGGAAGCATTTACAATGTGCACTTAGCTGGGAATGAGAGTCAAAATAAAATCCGCAGCGAAAGGGTTAGATTTAGAGCTTCTTCTTTTTCAACACTGGTAAACCAAACGTAAACCTTACATAACAACCTGTCCCTCAGTGACGTCATCAGAAATATTGATGGGAGCCCGTTGTCACCATCCCTTTAAATATCACGCTGTTAGAACATTTTCTTCTGGAGAAAGAAATCGTAAGACAAACTAATTAGGAAGAACGTGATTTATAGAGGCCATACTTCAATGGTTGGTTTGAGAAAACTGTGAAAAAGTGTTTTACCCGCCAAACTCTCGAGTCCTGAAATCAGAATTATGCAATCTCTCTCTCTCTCTCTCTCTCTCTCTCTCTCTCTCTCTCTCTCTCTCTCTCTCTCTCTCTCTCTCTCTCTCTCTCCTGTGTTCGTTACTTTTATGATTAGGTACCTGTCCAAAGACTTGGCTTATCTCTAGTTAATCATCATATTCCACCAAAGGTATCCCCTACTAGTCTGCTTCAGGCTTTCTGTACTAAGGAAAACTGTTAAGTTTAAGAAAAGAGCAAATAGCCAGAGCGTGAGTATGTATATACATATATATATATATATATATATATATATATATATATATATATATATATGTATATACATACTTACAATATATATATATATATATATATATATATATATATATATATATATATGCTTTAAAAAATCACAGCAGATGCACGTGACTTCATTAAATAAGCGAATACCACAGGAAAATGAAGGCAGAAATCCAAGCGCTTTCGTCTTTACTAAGACATTGTCAAGGAACGAATGTCTTAGTAAAGACGAAAGCGCTTTCATTTCTGCCTATAATTTTCCTGTGATATTCGCTTTATATATATATATATATATATTATATATATATATATATATATATATATATATAAAGACAAATTCCACGAAGGAAAGAGAAACAATGGAGTTCTGCAAGGCCTTTCGACTTCTTGTCCTGTATTTAGCTAAGTAAAGGACAAGACGTCAAAAAGCCTTGCAGAACTCCATTGTTTCGTTTTCCTTCGTGGAATTTGTCTTTATCTAATTATTGATCTTGCTCCATACTTTCGTGATTCAGTTATGCATATATATATATATATATATATATATATATATATATATATATATATATATATATATATATATATATATTGTAAATAAGGCCTAAAACCAACAAAGACCTTAGAATACCTCTCTCTATAACATAGCACCGCGCTGCCTATGGTCGTTTGAGAAGCTAAAGACGAAGTCCATATCCTCTTACACGTCAGTTTAGAAATGCGTTTTCTACTTTCCCTGAAAGTAGAAAACTTTCTTGAGGGACTTTCTTAAGAGCTTAGGGTCAACTTTTCTGGAACCTTGGTGAAAGTTGGAAATGTGCTTTCGTCCTACTCTCTGGACCAGACACATGGGGAAAAATATTTCATGTCATGATATTAAACAATAAAATATCCTGAGTTTTGGCGAAAATATTCCTGACATATTTTAATACTTTAAAAGCTAATCTGATCTCAACGCTACCTTTCTATGTCAGGAGTTCTCAACCTAGCTAGTATTTCCATTAGGGTAGTGATGTGGTTGCCATTAATGTATAAATTTATGCCGAGACTGATTGTCATTTGAAAGAATATTGTGTTAATGCTTATTTTCTAACTGATTCAGTTGTTACTCTGATTGTTAACATTGTTCCATCCTACGCAATTTTAGTTCTGCAAGAGATAGGTCGATCTGGTAATGCAGATCTGATGGAAAAATCGAGACATCAGCGAAGTTTCTATTCTTTTTCCAATCAGAGTATTATAAGTGAATTTGAAGGAAAGAGGTAGAGACACTTCAACGGAGAATTTAGCCTTAAAGGATTGTGAAGTAACTCAACATTGTCGTTCAAACAAATTTTGAACCCTTAGTTCCCAACTAGACTGGGGAAGATGGAAGAGAAAGAAAAATAAAAGAATAACTACTTGCAAGAATAAAAGTTGTAAGAATATAGTAAAATGAAAGGTAAGACAATCCTCTGCTTAGGAACAAAGAATAAGGTCACAGAGTATAGCGAACCGGGGACTATTCATTAAGAACGTTTTTTTTTTTTCTTATTTTTTTTTTACTTCGTAGCTTCGATGACCTCCTCCGTCAAATATTGGAGTTCATTAAATAATCCATTCATCAAGTATAGGCCTGCTCAGTGTTACGGTTGGATTACCGCTAATATATTTATTTTGATTATTCGCACACTTTTATTTATTATATAATATCAGGTGTCTATTCTTTTGCTTCTAATTTCAGTATAAGTTTCCTCTCTCACTCTCTCTCTCTCTCTCTCTCTCTCTCTCTCTCTCTCTCTCTCTACTCTCTCTCTCTCTCTCTCTCTCAGGGACCGATGTAATAATCTTTGCTCTGTTGACGCCATTTCATATCGATAAATCAAATCCCTCTCTCTCTCTCTCTCTCTCTCTCTCTCTCTCTCTCTCTCTTCTCTCTCTCAATAATCTATTTCAGTTCTCAGTCTTTACGGCGTCGTCATTTTCCAAGTTCGGTCTTCCCCTTCAGTGCTTGTGATTGATAATGCCTGCTGTCACTTCTCAAGTATTTTATGTCATATGATTGAAAGGCTTTTAAATGTCGGTTTGGTATGTAATGGTTCCTTAATTCAAGCTGCAAGGAGTTTTTACTTCTTGTATGTTTATTTGTCAATGATAGTCATTTGGGCTGGGCGTATTTATAAGGTCAGCCTTGTTTACATGGTAAAGCTTGTTTGCATGATTTGGCTGGCCTCACAGAGCGCCAGCGTCCTTATGCTCTCGTCAAGGTGTCACGATGTCACTGCGCCCAGGTACCAGTTGGAGGTTGTTTCGTTTCCTTAATTAATGTAAAATCAGCTGAAAAATTCTAGTGGATAACAATGGTCTCAAGTTAAAAAGAGGCGTTAATACGACCTTTAATATTCATTTCTTATTTGATATTTATTCTTGCATTTTCAGTTTTGATTCGTTTTCTTCGACAACTTGTTGTGCTATTGTCTTCAATGTATTTTTATCTCCTCCCCCTCCCTGAGTAATTTCTGTTTTTCATGCGTATTAACATTATTGATATTCTGGAATAGCACCTTCATTAATACAGGTTTTGTTTAAAATAATGGCTATTTCAGCTGTGTTTATTTTGTATAGAAGTTTCTCTATTCTTCTTATTACTGACTTGAATACAGAAGAAAAGTCAATAATAAGAAGAACAGAGAAACTTCTATACAAAATAAACGCGGCTGAAATAGCCATTATTTTCAATAAGATCTGTATTATTGATATTATTGCTCCTAAATCCAAAACACATTTTCATCTTATATATGAACCGGGACTGTTTGACAGGAATACCCGATTGCCCTTCAGTAATTTGACCCAAATGAATGACCTTGGCCTACTTTCAAAGTTGTGAAGTTATAAAAATGGCAGAAATTGCAATAAAAGCTGGGTAAAGAACTATGTTTAAAGAGAGTCATTGTCGCCACACTTGTAATGTTTATTGTAATTGAAATCAGAGCTTGGGGCTTCTCCTATAGTCTCAATCAACGAAGTTCATTCTTTGCCGAGTTGTAAAGAAAACGAGGGATTGAACTTTTTTTATCTGAAGTTTTCAATTTGGTATTTGAAAAATTGAAGCAAAACATTCTCTTCCATGTTTAAGATTAACTGAATGTCATAAACTGATAGAGAGGTAGCTATTATTATTATTATTATTATTATTATTATTATTATTATTATTATTATTATTATTATTATTATTATTATTATTATTGTTGTTTTGTTTTTTGTTTGCTCTATCACAGTCCTCTAATTCGACTGGGTGGTATTTATAGTGTGAGATTCCGGGTTGCATCCTGCCTCCATAGGAGTCCATCACTTTTCTTACTATGTGCGCCGTTTCTAGGATCACACTCTTCTGCATGAGTCCTGGAGCTACTTCAGCCTCTAGTTTTTCCAGATTCCTTTTCAGGAATCTTGGGATCGTGTCTAGTGTTCCTATGATTATGGGTACAATTTCCTCTGGCATATCCCATATCCTTCTTATTTCTATTTTCAGGTCTTGATACTTATCCATTTTTTCCCTTTCATTCTCCTCAACTCTGGTGTCCCATGGTATTGCGACATCAATGAGTGATACTTTCTTCTTGACTTTGTCAATCAACGTCACGTCTGGTCTATTTGCACGTATCACCCTATCTGTTCTGATACCATAATCCCAGAGGATCTTTGCCTGATCGTTTTCTATCACTCCTTCAGGTTGATGCTCGTACCACTTATTACTGCAAGGTAGCTGGTGTTTCTTGCACAGGCTCCAGTGGAGGGCTTTTGCTACTGAATCATGCCTCTTTTTGTACTGGTTCTGTGCAAGTGCCGGACATTCGCTTGCTATGTGGTTTATGGTTTCATTTTTCGTAATGCACTTCCTACATATGGGAGAGATGTTATTTCCATCTATCGTTCTTTGAACATACCTGGTTCTTAGGGCCTGATCTTGTGCCGCTGTTATCATTCCTTCAGTTTCCTTCTTGAGCATTATTATTATTTTTTTTTTCTTTTTTGCTCTGTCACAGTCCTCCAATTCGACTGGGTGGTATTTATAGTGTGGGGTTCCGGGTTGCATCCTGCCTCCTTAGGAGTCCATCACTTTTCTTACTATGTGTGCCGTTTCTAGGATCACACTCTTCTGCATGAGTCCTGGAGCTACTTCAGCCTCTAGTTTTTCTAGATTCCTTTTCAGGGATCTTGGGATCGTGCCTAGTGCTCCTATGATTATGGGTACGATTTCCACTGGCATATCCCATATCCCTCTTATTTCTATTTTCAGGTCTTGATACTTATCCATTTTTTCCCTCTCTTTCTCTTCAACTCTAGTGTCCCATGGTATTGCGACATCAATGAGTGATACTTTCTTCTTGACTTTGTCAATCAACGTCACGTCTGGTCTGTTTGCACGTATCACCCTATCCGTTCTGATACCATAGTCCCAGAGGATCTTTGCGTGATCGTTTTCTATCACTCCTTCAGGTTGGTGCTCGTACCACTTATTACTGCAAGGTAGCTGATGTTTCTTGCACAGGCTCCAGTGGAGGGCTTTTGCCACTGAATCATGCCTCTTTTTGTACTGGTTCTGTGCAAGTGCCGGGCATTCACTTGCTATGTGGTTTATGGTTTCATTTTTCGTATTGCACTTCCTACTTATGGGAGAGATGTTATTTCCGTCTATCGTTCTTTGAACATATCTGGTTCTTAGGGCCTGATCTTGGGCCGCTGTTATCATTCCTTCAGTTTCCTTCTTTAGCTCTCCCCTCTGTAGCCATTGCCAATTGTCATCGCTGGCTAGTTCTTTAGTCTGTCTCATGTATTGTCCGTGCATTGGTTTGTTGTGCCAGTCCTCTGTTCTGGCTGTCTTTCTCCTGTCTCTGTATATTTCTGGGTCTTCGTCTACTTTTATTAGTCCTTCTTCCCATGCACTCTTTAGCCACTCGTCTTCACTGGTTTTCAGATATTGCCCCAGTGCTCTGTTCTCGATGTTGACACAGTCCTCTATACTTAGTAGTCCTCTCCCTCCTTCCTTTCGTGTTATGTATAGTCTGTCCGTATTTGCTCTTGGGTGTAGTGCTTTGTGTATTGTCATATGTTTCCTGGTTTTCTGATTTATGCTGCGGAGTTCTGCCTTCGTCCATTCGACTATTCCTGCGCTGTATCTGATTACTGGCACTGCCCATGTGTTTATGGCTTTTATCATATTTCCGGCGTTGAGTTATGACTTGAGTATCGCCTTGAGTCTCTGCATATATTCTTTCCTGATCGTGTCCTTCATCTCTTGGTGTTTTATATCCCCTCCTTCCATTATTCCCAGGTATTTGTATCCAGTCTCATCTATGTGTTTGATGTTGCTCCCATCTGGTAGCTTTATCCCTTCAGTTCTCGTTACTTTGCCTTTTTATATGTTGACTAAGGCGCATTTTTTTATTCCAAACTCCATCCTGATGTCCCCAGATACAATCCTTACAGTCTGGATTAGGGTATCTATTATTATTATTATTATTATTATTATTATTATTATTATTTTATTATTATTATTATTATTATTATTATTATTATTATTATTATTATTATTATTGCTGCAGGGTTGTTATAGTTACAGGGTTGTCAAATTTTCGCTTTTTAACGGTTTTCTATATTTATTGTTTCAAACATTAATCGTTGTTATCCTTGTTTACTTAACTACCCATATTAATGGGGATAGACAATTTGGGTGTTTGATAATTTTACATAACATGCACTCATAGTTGGTCATTTTACAGGGTCATGCTTTTTTCTGAGTGACTATCTGTTCCTGTTTAGCCTTTTTAAATGATTACCCATGCATGTCAAGCATTTCGCAGTTTTTACGGTGTTTTTACGTTGCATGGAACCAGTGCTTATTCAGCAACGGGACCAATGGCTTTACGTGACTTCCGAACAAACGTCGAGAGTGAACTTCTGTCACCAGAAATACACATATCTCACCTCGCGGTGAGATATGTGTATTTCTGGTATTGTAGTACATGGAGTCATGTTTGCAGTACCACCTCGCGGCCACCGAGGTGGTACTGCAAACATGGCTCCATGTACTACAATAATAAGAATGTTTGCGTTATTACCCGTGTGATCATGATTCCAATGTTACGCGTTTACGTAGTCACTTGGTTAGTGACGTGGATGGCCATTTTTACAAGTTGTGTCAACCTCGTGTAAACTTCATGCTTGTCTGAATTGTTTACAAAATTGGTGGTGTTTTGCAAGTTGCATAACGCCTCTATAGATACCAAAGTACGAACTGAAAATTTGTCAATGCTATAAAACTCGTTATATCATTTCGAAGCGGGAAATAGATTCGTGTCGACTTCCAAATTTATGAAATTGTCAGATTTGTGATAATTTGTGAAAATCACCCAAACCTTTCAAAAGAAAGTTCAAGTTACAGGTGAAGTGCTTCTAAATATGTTTATGTCTTCATCTTTAGACTAACATGAGATTATACCTGTGTTTGATACGCGTATAAACATTTTGAGGTGATACGTAAACCCTTTTTGAGAGTATATTTTGATCTGTGCTTTGCTAGAACTAAATACTTTGGTTAGAATTAGTGGCAAATAGATATTCTAGGCAGATTAATGAGTAATATACTTCTCCAAATTGTCATGAGAATCACATCAATGTTAAACAAGCACAAATTGAGCCAAAGTTTCTTCGGCGCAATCGGAGTTTTCAGTCCGGTGGTGGCCCATAAAACTCATAGCCGTGGCCCATGAAACTCAGGCACGGTCCTGTGGTGGCCTATGTACGATTATGGCTAACTTTAACCTTAAATAAGATCAATACTACTGAGGCTAGGGGGGCTGCAATTTGATATGCTCCATGATTGGATGGTGGATGACCAGCATATCAATTTGCAGCCCTCTAGCCTCAGTTGTTGTTTAAGATCTGAGGGTGGACGGACAGACAAAGCCGGCACAGCAGTTTTCTTTTACAGAAAACTGAAAAAGGGTAGTTGAAGTTAACTTATTCAGTTACCCAGTCCATCACTCTGTATCGTTTTCGAGATCTCGAAGACGATATGGCCCTTTCTCGGTCTCTGAATCTATCAAAAGAACAAAACCGCCCATTGTTACCATTCACAACTCGCAGATAACCGAGACCCGTCAGCGATGCTGCGAGTCAACTCAGCATCCTCTTCTCTTGAATAAATAAGGTATTGTGATGCTCTGACTCGTGTCCTTATATGACATGGCACACGGGGCCCAGGTCTCTCCGCGGCACTCTTGTGCCTGAATGCCACTCTCTTGGCATGGTGCTTTTAAGCAATCAAGATCGTGTAATAAGACGCCTGTATTGACCGTGCTTTATTTATTGACATTTTCGTCATTGCCTCGTATGACTGATTGCCGGATGATTGAATGATTTATTTCTTGTGACTTACTAAGAGATTTTAGAAGTAAGCTCTATATCTTGTTTAATTGGTACGAAATATTATTCTTATCTGTTGTTATCGTATATTAAGATGAACAAATGTACGTATGTTGGTTAGGTTGCGATACCATGGTAAGAATGAAATACTTGTCGGAATGGTCTGAAACTCTCTTGAGAGTTCGACCAAAAGAAAATGAAATCATAATTCTGTTCTGCTTGAATAGCTTTGCTTAGTATAAGTGGAATTTTTGGTCTAGTATCTGCCAGAGAAGGAAAAGTTTTATAATGTCCTCCTTCCTCATTGACAAACAGAGACTTGTACTTGGGTCTGCTGAAGGGAATTCCTTATTATACATTTTTTTTTTCAGCTATATCACTTACGTGTATTTGTATCCTAATGGTAAATTTTAAGGTTTCATGGACGAATTGTTTTTTTAGAATATGCTTTTTTTTATTTCATAAATAAGCATTGATTTCCATTAGTATTTGTTGGTTTCCTTTACAATTATAGATATGTGGGATTGATAAGTTGTAATTAGACGTATGTTTTATGGTTGAATTTAAATATTACAAAATGAAACTAAAAATATAAACCAACATTATTAATCTGTTTATACCTGTTCTTAAAACCTATTTTCTCGATGTGATTGTACCTTGGTTTCATGCCTGATACTACAACTAGGGTAGAAGAATTCGTCAGTTTGTAAACTGAAGATTCTGAAGATTAACGTAAGAGATTATCGATTAACACATGAGAATTCAACTTATAACCTTGCGTGATATGAAAGTCCCAGCTTTGAAACTTTTTGTCGGTTCTGTTTTCGTTTATTATTTTGCACCCGCCAAGTTCATTTAAATTTTTTTTCTATCCTCCTCTTTATCCTCATTTACATCGAGCTCGGACATTGAACTTCACGTCCTGTTGGTCTATTTAATTAGAACAAGACTCGTATATCCAAAGAGAACTACTGTTTAAAATATCTTTGATGGGAATATTCCTTAATGGAGAGTTTTTTCCCTTTAGTTTCTTCCTTTGGAGAAGAACTCATTTCTGGCAATGTCTTGCGAACAGCATATGACAAGAAGGGGCTTAGATACTTATCAGTTCAATTTAAACGTTGTGAATCATTTTTAAAATTATATTTTCAAGTTAATGATTTTTTGTTGACAGCAATATCCGGAAGGGATGATTCACACTTGAATGACAAATTATTTACTTGAATTATCCACACTCCGAAGCGATGAGACTCAAATGAGGTATGATTTGGCATCATACCTTTCGAAACCCCAAGAGAAAGAAAAATGAAGCAGTAAATTCTTACTCCACAAAGAATCGTCTGTCTTTCTGCCTTGGTATGAAATTATGCTCATTTGTCAGAATTCTCTCTCTCTCTCTCTCTCTCTCTCTCTCTCTCTCTCTCTCTCTCTCGTCATTAAAATTCACAGTGATAAACACAAGAAAAATAGCCTTCACTGGCAGTAGTTATTTAAGATGTCCATGTTGACGTGGATGAATGTAAGTATATTAGTTTCAAGGTGCCACCAGAAAAAAAAAACGTATACCACTCGGTATTTTTTCTTCCCTCACCCAACAGTCCCATCATACTAGGTCCCCTGTTCCCTCCCTCCCTACCCAGACCTAATTACAAAAGTGTATGAGAAAAATGAATCCGTAACATTGTTATTCATGGGGTGTCACTTAAGTTTTTCCCCTCCTTTTTTTTTTTTTTTTTTTTTTTTTTTTTTTTTTTTTTTGTACCACCGTGACATTGTGAGCTCCACCGATTTTGCTAATTAGTATACATTCCTTCAGGGCAGGCATTCTATCTTTTCTGCATTAGATATATATGTGTATATATATAATACATACTATTATGTATACACATATTTAATGCATACATATGTATATACATATATATAATACTTACATATATACATAGTGTGGGTATATACGCATACGTGGACCTAGAATAAGTTAAAGGTAGACATGATAGCAATGAGATATGAATTATTGAAGACGTGGAACGAAGAGCATAATTAGGTGAGCGCATTTGGAAGTTTTCATAACGAAAGCAAAGCCTGATTTAAAAGTAGGTCTGATACCAGGGTGTCTTACTCACTAAATAATTAATATTTTTGTGGCTGCATTTGCGGGAGAAGTTAGGGACAAATTAAGATGTGGATTTAGGTTTGTGGCGAAGGGAATGCGGAATGGCTGATGTTCACACTTGATATAGAGTTATTGGGTCAATTTCAGAAGAATATACTGAGGTTGTCAGAAGGTCTGAAAGCCCTCTTAGATGGGGAAAGTTTAAAATGAATATTTGCTCAATTTTGGGGGGAATGTTAGTATGGGCGGAGGAAGAATTTTTGGGGTAATTAATGTTTGTAGCTATTAAGAAGTGAAGCGCATAGATAGTTGATTTATGCAGTTATTGGGAATTGATATAGAGTAGGATGGCAGGATGAGAGAACAGGTGAACTAAAAACATTATTGAGATCTTCAAAAATGATTTTGAAAAGAGATAACTATGATAACAGAATTTAGGGCTTACAATGTGAATGTTGAATTCTGTGAAAGAGGACAGTTGATATTTGAATATGGAGAGTTGAGTGTAAGGCAATGTATGTAAAGCAGTTGTCAGTTACCTGGCTAAGCTTTGATGCAGTTAATTGAAGCTGCTGATTCATGGGAACTTTTTTGCACAGTGTTTTCATCCTTGATTCAGAAGCTGAAGAACGAGTGTGGCATTGAACGTTGCCCTTTATTTCTCCGAACCCCAAGTCATGTGAGTGACATACTTGTATACAGACATATAGTAATAGTTTTGTACACGTGTGTAAACAAATTTACTCGTATTCGTATACGTCCACGAAATGGATTCCTTTTGAAGAGTGCTTCTCTCGAACCGTACCTTCCAGAATCGTAAACCGAGACAGGAGGTTGTTATAGCTATCAACATGAAACCCAAATCATCCTGACTGTCAGTCAAATAAAATGCCAAGGATCTCAACGACTGTTTATGAATGATGGCCTAATAAACGGTTGAGTATTATCAAAGGATATGAAAATTAGATCCACGTTCATTGTTCTCCTGGGAATCATCTTCTGGCAGAGTGGGTACCGTGATTACGGTTGTCTTAAATGATGCTTAGTGGTAAATGATGCATAGAGGAATAGTGACTCTTCCTGTTGTTTGTGCTCACAGCTGCACTGGTCTGTGTGGATCAGGTTGGTTTAATTTAGGTGTTTGTGCAATGAAAATTCATTATTGGTTTAAATTGCGTTTATGAATAACAGTTTATGTATACAGAATCGATATTGTAAATTCATTTTTAGTTTAAATTGCGTTTATGTATAACAGTGTACGTATACAGAATCTGCAGTGAACATTAATTTTTGGTTTAAATTGCGTTTATGTATAATAGTGTATGTATGCGCACTTGATGCTTGGTTTGATATTAAATTAAATTATATTGGTTGGAATGGAAAATACAAAAAAAAAACTTATTATTCGTAATAATTGATTGAAGTGATGAAGGGGCAAGATTTCTCCTTAAATTTGGAAAGTAGAGTGGCCATGGAAAAGAATTTACGAACATTAAGTTCACATAGTGAGTTTTTCAAGTATTTCAGATTTGCATGTAAAAGAGTTATTATCGTAAGAATATGAGTGAAAGGTTGTAAATAAGAGCCAATGTCAGTTCGACACGAATGCTTATTTAAGATTAAGTTGTTTTGCTTATTCATGGTAGAGGGTTTTAGTTTATCTACGTGTTTTGTCATTCTGACCCCATTTTCGCATACTCGGGGAGTAAGCCTACAAACTACTTTGTAAAAAGCCCTATGGAAAAGCCTGAAAAGGTCTAGTAAAGATGTGTCGCGTTGAGTGAGATACAGGAATTTTAGGATTTATTTATTAGAATGAAAATGTAAAAGTAAATAATGAGCATATCAAACAGTACAGAAAAATTATTTCTAACTAATGAAATAGTGTATATATATTTCCATTTTCGTTAGTGAAAGTAGGCTCTATCTGACCGTAGATTTTTAGCACGCTTTAATTAATTTGGTGTAGTGAATTTAGGCTATGTTTTTGTTTGATTATTTTGTATTTCGACTTATAACTGAGTGTATGTGAACGTGTTTAGTAGTGTGGGTATTAATTAAGAAGACCACTTCACATTAAGTTAGGAATATAATGTTTACAACTTACGCGTGAGGGGAAAATCTTGTACGCGTCCCAAGCAAGCTGGAAGTCGCATCGCGGCTTATTAGTCTGAAGACTTATTGACTGTGTATGTAGGACGTTGACTTCCGTTGGCTGTCACCTTTGCAATTGGCGAAAGCAAACCCATTATCAATCGGTGATTTCTATTTCTCTCTCTTATTAGTTTAAGCCTGGTTGGGAGCTGTTGTCAGCTTTACCAGTCTCTAAAGCCATTTATAATAGCTCTTCTGTAATTCACGTAATTTCTATTTGATACTGATATACTACCCTCTACATTTTTCATTCGACCAAGTATTCACACCCCCAGTAGAATTGATATTGTCTTCAACATCGCCATAAAAAAATAATCAAGATATATGTTCGAACAGTCTTTTAAATTGCAGCCAAGGTCCAGTGTCAGTCTTCATCCATAAAATATCCCAGTGCTTCTCACACGAGATTTCAAGTTCTGTTACAAAGGTCTAATCTAAGTTTAGATTGAAGTTACAGTGGCAGTTTGGAAACAGCACTTTTTTATCGTTATTTTTTAAACAGAGATTACTCTCAGCATACTCTTTCAACTTGAGCTTGATGACCCTTAACAGGATAATTCATTATAGTGTCACCACCGAAAATGACAAATCTGCTGTAGATGACCCGGTAAGGTTTCAAAAGGTTTGAAAGGCGATTTTCAACCTTCTATTTTAGGTGATGAAGAAATCGTCCGGCTGACCCTGACATACTATCAGGCCTGACAGAGTCGTATTCCGTGCTTCATGAGATAGAGATTGTTTCCTTTCACGTTGTTTTCGTTTTTTTAGACGCTGTAGTGTACTGAAATTAATATGACGTCTAATTTCGATATCTGGACCTTCCAATCAACAAAGACACCTAATTTTTTCGTTGCTTCTCCATGTATATTGTGTTGATTTAAGGTAAGGTTCCACTTTCTCTCTCTCTCTCTCTCTCTCTCTCTCTCTCTCTCTCTCTCTTACATTGTGGCGTGTTTTGTGGTTTTTCAGCAAAACAACTTGTACTGTTGATCTCTTACATTTTAATAGAATCACGTTTATGCTTTAGTGACATGAGTCCTAATACGTAGTGACTGAAACGCTTTATGTATAGTCAGACGGAGGGAATAACTCTTTGGAAAATAAATGCAAAAGGAGTAAATGAACTGTCTTAATCCAAAGATAGTTGTCAAAAAGGGGGAAAAAATACGGATAATTGTTTGGCTTGTGCTTCTCACACACAGGCGAACGATTTCCCCATCAGCGAATGTCATCATTAGAATCCAACAAATATAGTATACATCACTATGAGTTCGTACTGTACCCGTTTATGCAACATTGTGTGATGCAGCTGCAAGAAGGTTAGCTACCACCTCCCCCTTCCCCTCCCCCTCCATCTTTCCCCGTCATGTCAGAATTCTTATAATACTTCATCTCCTCTCAAATTGGCAATGTAAATTCTATCGTACCTCCAGAGCTGTGACTCAGTCGTTTCAGTATCTTAATTGAGATGAGAAACACGAACGCATGTCGAGGGTCTTGTCATAACAGAAAGGATGGTCCTGATTGCGCGTTCAGTCATTTTTCATCTTAACCCTGAAGCCTTTGATTTGTGTATGTCATGGCTGTTTCTTCTAATCCCCCCGTGAGACGCTGCTGTAAATATGTCGTGTCTTCGCAGTGGCGGTGCAATTAAGCTATGAAAATGCTTAGCGGTTAGACTTTCCTCTCTTGAGAAACGATATTATTAGAGCCTTAAAATACAAGCTCATATGTCTTGAATAGAATTTTCCATTTGTTTTGTAATTGGAATTTTCCATTTATTTTGTAATTGAATTAGATATTTCACGAGCGCATATATTTTAACTTGCGTTCTGACTGTTTTCGTGTCGTTTATGATGGGATTCATAAGTCGTCGCCGTTTAATCTTAAATAAAAAAAATGCGGTACAATCCTTTGGAATCCTTCCGAAGGAATAGTAGATTTCTTTTTTAATATTGTAGGGGGTCTATAAGAAAACTGTCTTTGGCAATGGCGCGGGTTATTACTAAAGATAAGTGGTAGATCATAATGTGAGGATTAAGAACTGCCTGGCATTTACATTTATAAGCTTAATTAATGCTTTACCCTTGCCATTGATGTATATTTAAAAGGTCCGAGACGTAATGTTAATATACAAAGAGAAATCCATAAGAAGTAACGGAATACAAGAGAAATGTCAAATTATAGACATAGAATTCAGAAGAATAAGTTCAGGAAACGTTTGAGGACGAGACTAGATATTCTGGGGGTATAAAGTAGCACATCTCCCCAGAGTAACGTCTGTTTATAAACAGAGCATAATGAAGCTTTCTGTAAATATAAATGTTTAGAAGTAATAACGTATAGCATCGTAGAATAAACATTGCTGCTTAATCTCCACCTGGTTTACATTTCATACGCAGCGGAAGTGATGTGAGCACCTGCACAAAAATGTTTGTTTGTAACGACTGGTCTGTGCCAGTGCAAGTGTCTGTGCAGTACTGCTCAGTGATTATGCTGTACTACCTATTGCTGTTGCTATTATTATCATT
>NC_061088.1:67333107-67363107 GCF_015104395.2 Macrobrachium nipponense
CCGTTGTTAGTTGTTTTTTTAAAATGTTAGTGGGAAATTCTGAAGACACGGAGCGAAAGAAACGCAGTACCATTGTTCGAACACCTATGAAGCCCGATATTTCTAGGAGAATCTGGAAAATGTATTTATCATAAACTGTAAGCATACATCTTTGTAAACTTCATTATCTCGTGGGAAAACAAAAGAAAATAAGAAGTTTATCTACACATCTTCGTTAATTTAGAAAGAAAATGAGAAAGAGGGAGCGAAAGAGATAACATCTTCTCGAACTGCGAGACGGAAGCAAAAGAAAGGATAGCTGAACGAAATTCTTTTGTGCCCACATGATGCGCTGCCAAGTATCACCCCCCGAAAATCTTGTCCCGTTTGTAAGGAGCGGGTTTATGAACCATTCCTGTAGATTTTATCAGCGTAATACCAGTATTTTTAGCTACCTGTTCAATAAACAAATGTTTTCATTTCCTGTTCCCTCTTTTAAGAAGAGGTTGTGTAAGGCTGCCCCCTGGCAAAGGTTACTTGTTTGTGAAGTTAGGAGGTATTAAAATATTTTATCTTTTCTTAATTATTTGGCAAAAAATGTAACAGGATTATTTTTGTCGAGAACTTCGTAAAATCTGACATCAAATTGAGAGTAAACAAATTATTTGGTAAAAACATTAACAGGATTATTTTTGTCGAGAACTTTGTAAAATCTTACATCAAATTAAGAGCAAACAAAAGCCAACTGGATTTCACTACAGTCATTTGTTTCAACCTGTAATCGTCCTCTTTCTTAACCTTCCGATTCTTTGAGAATTTAATGAAGGTAAATGAATCACATCTGTTTCAGAAGTGATTAACAGAACGCAACGTTGGACATGGAAGATTTAATGATCAGATACAGCAGTCTTCTGTCACGTATAGTTAGCGAGAAACCCATACATCCTTAGCGTCATTAACTTCAAACATCTCTCTCTCTCTCTCTCTCTCTCTCTCTCTCTCTCTCTCTCTCTCTCTCTCTCTCTCTCTCTCTCTCAAAATGCAAATAAGAAAAGCTTTTACATTCCAGTGAGTTATAAAGTTTCAGAATTTAAGCCGTTTTATACAAGTATCCCTTACTGTATTCCTCATTGTTGTCATAACCCTCGTGAGTTATAATTTCATCTTTTCTATTCTCTCTTTGATGGTTTAGGGAGATGCCATTCCTCCATGCTTCCCAACGTTTTGGGCAAGTGTTATGGTTCACGGCGGGGAAGTAATTGTAGGTTATGTGAAATAGACTAGTTCCTAGTGGGAAATAAAGGTAGTTCTTAGAGAAAATATATTATATATTTTTTGTGTGTGCGTATGTATGTATTTATGTACGCATGTACGGAAATAAAACTAAAATTGTGATGAATATCATAGGCACTTTGCTGACCATTAATTTTAGGAAACTGCTTACTTACTTTGCCAAATAATTCCAGTTTTACACTTGTTTTCACATACGTCTTCTCCGTTTTCAGTCAAGGTGTTTACCCACCCTCTAACAGTGCCCTTAAAGTTGTTTACATAGAATTTCAATATTCCATTTTAGAAGGCCATGTGGGACATAAAATCTTTTGTTTTCAGCGTTCCTTGTCCAGATTAATCTCTCTCTCTCTCTCTCTCTCTCTCTCTCTCTCTCTCTCTCTCTCTCTCTCTCTCTCTCTCTCTCGTCTGTTGTAACAAAAAAACAAACAATCTTTAGAAACATGTATAGTGAGTGATATTGAAAACAGTATTCTTTTATCGTAGGGTTTCAAAATAATTTGTGCAAAATAAAAGGCGGATAATATATCTAAGGGTAATTACCTTATTGTTTTTACGTTTCTTCATTTTTAACACCAGTGTATTAATGGCAGCTCTAAAGAATAAAGAAATCCCGTGATAATGCTAAAGCTCAAATTGGCTTACAAACACCTTATGAGCCAGCTTAGGATTGTTTTAGTTTTTTCCAGATATTTCTGAAGAAAGTGAGCAGAGCTCTGGACACAGGTGAAAAAAGCTTCATTCCCTTCCTCATGCTGGAAAGGACAAACTCGGAAGATTTTAAGTAGGCGTCAAGATTACCAAAGACCCTGTACACTAAAATTTTACAATTTCAGACTTGCCATTCCGAACAGGGTAAAAAATAAAATGTAATGATAACCTGTGCAGTAACTATAAATGACCGACGCCGGAACTGTAAATTTACCTGTACATGGAAGATACCAACAGATACCTGCGATAATCATCAAAATGTAGCCCTTTCAGTTTAGGACAGATGATGAAAGTGGGGAATGAGAAGTACGAGAACTAAATCAAGAAAGCTCGTAAAATCTCGCAGATAAAATGGGAGTAAAACGAGACTCGAAGTTAACAAACCGTAAAAGGGAGAGATAAGGAATTTCTGAGCGTCTTTATAGGGCAAGGAATGGTGAGACTACTACATTTTGCAATGAAGAGTTGGCAACCTTTAGCGACTCTGTCTTGAAGCAGTTTCTTTCATAATGTTTTATTTCCCTCAGTTTTATTTTAAAAACAACTTTATATTATTTAGTTAGTCAGTATTCAGTATCTAACTTTTTAAAAACATTTCGAAGTGCATGCAGGATCAAAAATTTCACTTGCTTGGTCTAGTTCTTTTTTCGAACATTCCTCGATCAGAAAGAGAACTGATAAAGCTTTAATCAGCTAAATATGAAATATGATTCCAGTTAATATATATCTGGAAAATACTTGTCAAATAAACAATCGTACATTTAACTCAAAACAAGTGGAGCGTAACCAAATATTGTAATTATTGACGAATTCTTACTAATAGCGAGATTTTGATAGTTAGGTCATTTCTCCTTAAAAAGAGTATAAAATGTCATGGCACTGCGAAGAAGAAGAAGAAGAGGGAATCACCTACCTGCCTGGTGATCATACTCTCCGATGTATCTTTTCGTGAGAAACCGAACGATGAGAGCTGGAAAAGAAAATAAAAATTCTTAAACGGAACATTCGTAGAAAAGTCTTTTCATAATTGTTGACTGGAAGACTTCAGTATATATTTTCAGGCAAGTGTTTTCCACTGAAAATAATTATTAAACCGTCTTTTGGTGTCTTAAAGTGCTAACGCAAAGCTTCAAGGGGACATTTTCACATTGGAAGTGATTATTGAAGGGTCGTTTATCTCATAAATATAATTTTTAGGCTTTAAAAAATCATTCTTCTTTTGGTTGTTTATTTTGTATGTCTTCCCGTAAATTGCTGCAATTCTTTCCTGATGATTCCCGTCATCATATACATGTTACAGGCAGATAGCGAAACCAGGCATTTCGTGAAATGCACTTTTGGACATCTGATCCCCCCAGTGGCTAGTACTAAGCACGGCGAAACAGTGTAGGTGAGTCACTTTCGCCGTGTTTAGGACTAGCCCCGGAGGGTTATCAAATGTCTCAAAGTGCACTTCGCTATTTGCCTGAAATTTCAGGCAGTTCGCGAAATGCCTGGTTTCGTTATCTGCTTGTAACAAATACTATGTCCCAACACCGTAACGTAACCGATATCCCTGTACACCGATGTTGTGGATGAGCCAAGAACTTTTTTGATCGAAAATGTTATGTTAGATGATCCATCATTTGACATCTTTATTCATTAAATAAAAGTAAAGTCGTGCAAGTTTCTTGTAAGTTTATTCTGAGAACAATACGTTTATATGTCTTGGAAATAACGCTGAGGAGGTCGCGCTAATGAGTTCAAACGCCTCTCCCAGAATGAGCGCAACAGCCCGTGACTCACAATTGCAACTTTTATGACAGCTTGGATTCGTTTTACAGCCACTTTGAGACAGCTTAAGTATAACTATGCAATTAGCAAGGGAGCTTTGACACATGGCAATATGAGCTATTTATGCACGGTGACTAATACGGGTCTATCACTCACTCTCTGGGTTCCCTCCCGGCAGACAAATGAGCGGTAAGTTGCAATGAATTTGCATTTTGTGTTACGAGTAGAGGAGACCTTCTCCGTGTAATAAGGTGTATACACGTAAACAATTGCCAGGGAACCTTTTTTTGAAATTTTCCGCGGAATTGGGTAAATGGAATTTTCCTAGAAAGAGGTTACCATCAGCATCAGGATTAACGAAAATGAAAAGGATAGCACAAGTTCTTATCTACTACTAAGAACCTTTTCAGAAATGCGCCAGCTCCCCCTTTTACGCACACTGCACCGTTCGCCTCTATGCCATATGTAGTCTCATGCTACTTGGATCTCTTAATGTCCTTTTTATGTGACCTACCATATTCTTTCTCGATACTCCTCTCATCTCCATCGCAGCATGTCGAAAGCAGGCAGTGTTCACCAGTCTTTCTCATCCCATTTACTGTATACCCAAAATTAAATTACTCACACCCTAGTCCATATGGATATATTTTTTTATCGCACCTTCCCCCTGTCTGACGTTTCTCACCCTTTCAAGCTGTTGCCCTTCAGATACTGAGCAAAGAGTAATAATTGTTCTACAGTTTCCTTCTTTGTTATATGACGCATTCAGTAACAAAACATAGATTATAATGAGGGGAAGCTACCCCAATAAGCTCTCCCTACATCAGGAATAACCTTTGCTTAGCAAGGTGGTTTTCATCTATTTTTCAGTTACTTCGAGTTTCATTTCCTTTGTTATGTCGCCACTGCGTTACTTAGTTTTTTCCTCTTTCTACCATCGCACACATCATTGGCTTCCGAATACGTATACGAGTCAGTCTTATTTATTTTCCTGCCAGTCATTATCGCCGTTAAGGTTATATTTATGGTGCGGTATGTTTGTTTATTTTCTTTCTGGATTACGCAAAAGAGCTAAGTGGATTTTAATGAGTTTCACCCAAAGGGGCGCGTCTCAGATTTTAGTAAGGGTATAATTAGGAATGGCTAATCAGAGAAGTAACGTTTTGGGGGATTCGTTCGCCAACTCGTTTTCAACTGTATATGATGTGCACAGGAGAAAAGTAGAGTTTTCATTCATGTTAGCGAAAGCAATTGTGCCATCATTTGGACATGGGCTAAAAAGAAAGCTTCTTCCATTAATATATTGTAAAATGTGTTATAATCCAAGAAATGTGAAAACGCTCCATTATTTCAGAAGACGTATGAAAAACGTATAGATTATACGTATAGATTACCTGGGCCTACACTCGGCTACCAATCCAGTGGTACGAAGTTCGATTCTCGGCTCGGCCAACGCGGAATCAGAGGAATTTATTTCTGGTGATAGAAATTTATTTCTCGATATAATGTGGTTCGGATCCCACAATAAGCTGTAGGTCCCGTTGCTAGGTAACCAATTGGTTCCTCGCCACGTAAGAATATCTAATCCTTCGGGCCAGCCCTATAGGAGAGCTGTTAATCATCTCAGTGGTCTGGTAAAACTAAGATATACTTAGCTTTTTACCTGGGCTTACAGCAAAAGCTTGAGCCCACCCTCTAAATAAACAAGCTTTGTAAATCGCCCACCGACTTCAGATACTCAGCGTTTACTACTCCCTCTTTTTTCTTTCAACTTATCATGCGTGATCAATTTTTCTGACCGTCAGTATCTTCGTTTGTATTGTGCGGTTGTAATGTCACTAGCATGATTATATTTATTGGAAATTTTTACCACTCGGTATCCTTCCTCTTGAAGATATCCTAGAAAACTAAAGATGAGTCAGTCAGAATTTATACCAAGTTTTGCGTTTTTCTTGGTGATACATCTGCGGTCGCATACACATTTGATCCCCCCAGGGGCTAGTACTAAACTAAACACGGCGAAACCGTGACTCACCTACACTGTTCCGACGTGTTAGCCCCTGAGGGATCAGATGTCCCTAAGGCTAAGTGGACTTCACTATCTGCCAGAAATTTTGAGGCAGTTCGCTATCTGCCTATAACATGTATACTTATTTATTTACAATGGATGTGTTTACCGGGCACATTCTGTTCGATATTTAATTCAAAAGTTACTTTCTATTAGCTAAACCGAGCATGATTTACGAAGTGTGAGGAAAGAGGTTTTCATCACCTCAGTTATTTTGTGCGTATAAAATTTAGAGGATCGTTAAAAGAAGCTGGGGAGGTGATTTTAGATACTGAAGAGATGGTGAATCTTTTAATATATGCAGATGATGTTCCTGTAATGCAAAGCTAAACACGAGTTGTGAACTAAAGTGGCTGAAAACTAACAAAGAGAAGATAATAGTCTGGGAAATATCTTGCTAGGAAAAGTACTGAACAAGTAGCCTGAATTTTGGTTAGTGGAAACAAAGGGCAAGAAGACGGAATAATAGCAGTAATTGTTATGGTAAGAAAACAAAAAATATCTCCGAGTAATTCTTTTTATCGAGCTTAAGTTGAAAAAAATATATTTTTAGCGACGCAGTTTATAAGTGGATTCATCAGAATTTCAAAACGACAAATTAGGCTCTAAATACCATATATATCATAAATCCATCAGACCATCTCGTGACTGGCTGCTCCAGGAGCCGGAGTCCTTGCTGGTATTAGGCTGTCTCGGTTAACAACAACTTACATCCTAATTTAAGAAATACGAGAGACGTCGAGAATTCTATTTACAGTTTTTAAAAAATCGTAGGGAGGAATTGCGGTTTCTTCAGTTCTAACGAGAAATGCTTTGAAAATGACTAGCCTAATTTCTGTACTGAGATATCAAGAGAAATCAAGTTTTTTTCGTACCTTATATATATATATATATATATATATATATATATATATATATATATATCTATATATATATATATAGAGATATATATATATATATATATATATATATATATATATATATATATATATATATATATATATATAAACTTATAGATGCACAGATTTTACTGCCATATTTAATAACGATAGTTTCAGTTGTGATGGATTTCTCATTTACTATTAGTCATTAAGCAGTCTTGGATCAGTTATAATTATGAAAAAATAATTTTCGTCGTGACTCACAATTTTATGCACGGAAAAATCTATATGTTCCATATTGATATGATTCCCACATACTCTTAAAAGCGTGTGGATGGGCCAGCTTTAGAAGTGGTCCCCGGTGAGCGCATATGTCAGTATTAATGACCATCCTCTGTTCACCTTAAACTATAAATACTCAATTGAAAGATTCTGGGACATGGCCAGAATTCACGAGAATTATGGGATCCTGTTAACCGACCCAGGCGATGAGAAATGAGTGAACCTGATAGGTGATAAAAGCCGTTCAGATCACAAACATGTGTGGGGAAATCACCGCCCTCCTTTGGTTTTATGCTTGCAGCCGTGTGATTGATGCGGGAAAGGTCTTGCTTGCATTTTAAAAGGATATTGAAGGGGAATTTCTCAGTTTTAAATGTTATTTAAAGGGATACTGAAACTGTCAAAATGCTGAAATTCGATTTCGCGTTCCAAAAGGAGATTGAAACTGATAAAAATCGATCTGTTAATTTCAAAACCAAATTGGAGTCGCTGCTCCTGCTCGTATTGTAAAAGAAAGATAGAAGTTATTAAAATCTATTAATGTTGCTTGTCTTCTTTAAATGAATTTTGATACAACAAAATTTTATTTTCTAGCTCATATTCTGTAGGACGTTTAAGCCGGTGAAAAGTTGATGGTCTCTCTCGTATTCAGAGATGAGAATGAAATTGATGAAAGATGCTGTTCTCGATTGTGTTGCAGAGGAAATTGAAAATGATGAAATGCCGGTGTTCTTTCTGTTTTTTAAACGAATGAATCATTTACATTCTTGTTTGTGTCCCAAAAGCAGGCTTAAACTAATGAAAACTGCAATTTGTCATTCATGTCGTAAACTGAGATTGAAACTGATGAGAATCTGATATTCTGTTTGGTTTACTAAAAGGATGTCGAAGCTATTGAAAGCCTGATCTTGCGTGTATTCTTAAACAGAGTGATTTTTTTTTAAGTTAACGAAAAGTAGAGATCCCAAGGATATATCCGATTGATTTAAGGGATGACGTCTCTTTTTTTTTTTTTTTTCCTGTCAGTAACCTCGTGTCCATATTTTAGCATTAAATACAAATGTTTATTGGCCCCAGTGGAAACATGCCGAGAACAGGTTTACAAAATGAGGCTGCTTCTACTCCAAAGGTCTTATAGGTGATTACATTACTTTGGACCACGGCTCCCATATACCTTTCTCTAACGAGGTCGGGAATATTTGCCTTCTGCCAAACATTGGCAGAATGTCATTAACCGCAAGAATTGCGTTGACGTTCAAGTTAAGAACAGTATATAAATTTTTGACGGTGAATTCATGTAGGATCACGGGTCACAAAGTCAGTCCTTACAATTATGCCGAATAGGATTTTTTCTGCTTCGTTTTGGGTTTATTATTTTGAAGGGTTGATGAGAATTCAGATATTGTAAAGAGTAGGCTAACAGCTGAGTATTTAATAAGGTTTTGTAGGGAGTAATAATTGCTCAGAATAAATCAACACACAAATATATGATAAATTTGCATATTTTTATTTATGTGATAAATTTGCATATTTTTAGTTATGTGATAAATTTGCATATTTTTATTTGCCCAGTAAAATTAGATGTTTAACTTGTGTAGGTTCTGCTCTGCTTCGTGATCGGAAATTTCTTTGTTCAAATATTAATTGTTTCACAGGTAGAAGACCGGTTTTGATTTTTTTTCTGATGTTTCGTTACCATAAATGAAATGATTCGCAGAAAATACTAAAGATTACATAACAAAATACAGATTGTAATCTTTAGCCTAGACACAATAAAGAACAATGAACACTACGATTTACTAAGATTTAATTCTTTTTTAACTTAAGGAATGCATTTTTCCCCAGTAACATGGGAGACCTGTGCTTATCTCCTATGATATAAATAACAGACAAAAATAGAAGATCAACCTCAACCTCTTGGCTGGTGGGGCTGTCCAAAGACGCAGTGTGAGTCATTCTTTCCCTGAGGGTATTACTGAGGTATGAACAAGAAGCGACATTTCAAAACCATCACGTTCACTCTCTGTGAATCCTCTGCTGTCTATCCATCCATTTATAAATTCACCCATCAGTCATCCCATACGACGTTTTATTTGTTTCATTTTATTCTGTTTCTCGAATGGGTTTCCGTTCTGTTGTCCTTAGTGCTTCGTTAAAGGGAAATTTTGACAGCTGGCAACATCCTGAACGATAGATGCCATCAGCGGCCGATGACTTAATTATAAGATAAGTAATACTCCTGGCAAATTTGTATCGAGGTGGGTTCGATAAAAGTGACAGACAGAAGCCCGTTCCTTGTCTTCTGTCTTCCCTCAACGTCGGGTCTCTCTCTCTTCTTTTGCGTTTCTTTTTTCTTCATTACTTCTTTTGCCTAATCTGTCTTTTATTTATCGTTATTTTGTGTCATCTTCAAAGCGTCGAACACATGTTTGTCATTACGCTAGGTGAAATGAAGAAAAGCTTTTTGCGTACAATTATGGAATATTAACTAATAACGACACACTTTTTACAACGGAGTAGAATGCATGTTCGTACTTGCGTACGTTAAGACACGCATAGTATATATCTCGAGCATGCGTAGTCGTTGTTTATGTACAACTGAGTCTAAATATAGCACCCATCTCTCGAATTTCAAATGGGGGACAGGTGCTGAAGTCAGAGGTTACATTTGAAATAATTTTCTATACCTTTTGCATTCGTGAGTTTGAATATACCATGCGCATATATCATATATACGTGCTATATATATATATATATATATATATATATATATATATATGTGTGTGTGTGTGTGTGTGTGTGTGTGTTTGTGCGTGTGTGCGTGCATGCAAATTTTCTATGAATGAGGCCATTAACGATGCATATTTTTTCTCTTTTTTCACTTTCTATGAGGACTCCTCCCTCTTACAAGATATGAGAAGCTATTAACATATATATTATATACGTAGTATATATAGTATATATATACTATGTATATGTGTGTATTTATATATACATATATATTTACACAAATACAGCTATGAAAATACGCAGATACTACCCCTCTCTCTCTCTCTCTCTCTCTCTCTCTCTCTCTCTCTAGGAACGAATGCCAAGTCGCCAACCACAGACCTTTCCTGACGTGATTATTGACTAGGTAAAATCATATTTAGCCCATTTCTTTCTACTTTGCCTATTTTCAGGCCATCGGTGTACCTTCCTTTCACATTCTTCCGCCTTTAAATAGCCTTTACTTGAGGTGATATGTTTACATCCTTTCTCCATTACGCTTGTTTACACAAAGCAGGGTATTTCCCTTCTTAGGTATGTTTTGTCGGTTCGTCATGCCTGTTCCCCTAGGGGGCTAGTGCCGTCCGTGCACCTCATGTGGTGCACTGTAGGCATTACTGAAGGTTGTTTGCAGACTCCCTGCGGCCCCTAGCTGTAACCCCCTTTTTAGCCTTTTACTTTTCCGCCATTCCTGCTTCCTTTCTTCCATCTACTCCGTCTTTCATTGTTAGCGCTGAAAGCGCCTCAGTGAAAGTGCTTTGTAGCCAAAATTTCCATAAACAAAATAAAAACCTCAGTACCTGTGTTTCACGTTGTAGTCAAATTCAAGAATCCGACGACACTCACGTAACTGAAATTAGACCTGTCTCACAAGTATTTTTGTGAATTTTTATATCTTTTAATCTATTTATGCCAAGGAATCGATACAGGCAAATTACTCACAGTCCTGCAGGGCCCATAAATGTTTCATCTTCTAAGTTCGTGCCTGTTTTTATCTCAAGTAAGATAAAATCGTCATGCGTAGTTGGAGGTCTGTGTTGTACCTCATGCCAGTCAGCATCGGATGTATCTGCTTGGTAAATGTTTATGACCGTGTTACATTCCAACACCAATAACCGAGGCCGCATCGCGTTTAGTCATAAGTGGATGGATGTTTTCTTAAACGCAGCATCGATCACACTTCTCAAGTATTGGGCGCTACCGTAGTAGTCCCTTTGCAAATAGTTGCACACATGCACCCTTTCCGTTTATTCCTTATATATATATATATATTATATATATATATATATATATATATATATATATATATATGTACTTTTTGTTAATTGAGCATAATATATATTTTTCGTTTATCATTTGTTCTTGTATTTTTTCTCATAGGGTATATACAGTTTGTTCCATATGAATGTACATTCATTATGAAAAAATAATAATAATAATAATAATAATAAAATAATAATAATAATAATAATAATAATAATAATAATAATAATAATAATAATAATAATAATAATAATAAGGAGAGGGAGGCTCTTTCTATCACAAATTTTGCGTGATCACTGCTGGAAGTATGTCTAGATTTCACTGGATTTGTGAATAACACGAGAACTCGTCATGCCAGCATTTCTTATAAATTTGTGATTTCATATTGTGTTAATGATGTACACATAATCTTGTGGTATTTCCATAATTTAGATACTACTATGGAAACACATTTACAATCAACTCTGACCTGACGAATTCACGTTTTTTTACAAAACCCTGTGGAATCTCGATTACATACTCTAGTGAGAATCTCCAGCAGTGATCACGCAAAAATAGTGATAGAAATAGCCTTTTGTCATTATTATTATTATTATTATTATTATTATTATTATTATTATTATTATTATTATTATTATTATTCATGACGAGTAAATATTCGAGGGGACAAACTGCTAGGCCTTGAGGCTCCACACAAAAATTCTGCATCTTTGAATACCCACGTATGAAAAAATACAAAAAAGTACAAAAGAGAAAAGAGAAGTATGTATATATATAGTATATATATGTAGTGTATATATATAAATATATTATATAGATATATATATATATATATATATATATATGATGAGTTACTATTAATTTTTTTTCACTTGGAAATTAAATAGCAAAAAAATAGAAATTTAAAAACTAGAATTCCACTTGAGTGTACACAACTTTCTTTTTGGAATTTGAAAGGGTTTAGCGTATGCTTAATATTTTTGCGCGCCTTTTCATTTTACCCTTTTATTTGTATCTACTTTCAGTGGGATTCTAGTGTTTTTGTAATTTACCTCTCTCTATGGAATGCACTCGAGTGTATCTTACCCGAAATAAAACATTTCTTATTATTGTTATTTTTTTTCTTATCACAGTCATCCGATGCGCCTTGGTAGTTTTTAAAGTGTTTGGTTCCGGGTTACATCTTGCGTCCTTAGGAGTCCATCACTTTTCTCACTATGTACGCTGTATCTAGTAGCACACTCTTCTGCATGAGTCCTGGAGCTACTTCGCCATCTAATTTTTCCAGGTTCCTTTTCATGGGTCTTGGGATCGTTCCTAGTGTTCCTATTGTTATTTATTATTATTATTAAGTTATTAATTAAATATGTAATCGTAATTTTACGATTTCTGCCCAAGATGTAGGTAAACTTGTATTTTGGGTTTGAATTACTTTTGCCTCAAACATGAAAATCTCAACGATGTGTTTTCGTGTTCAGGTGATTTTTTCATGCTGAATTTGGTTGTTATTCTTATGTTTATTTGCTTTGGTTTTTCTGCAAAGGCTTCAGCGCGTAAATTCCCTGTTCTTTTATTGTTTATTTGTATTTTCTATTAATTTGAATATTTATGTGTATTAATTTATTCTAGCAAATGATTATGGATCCGAGATAATTGCGTAATTTCAGTGGCTAGTTATTGGAAGGATTCTTTGTATCTGTCTTTCTGTGTTGTTTGGTGTTTATTAGTCATTTATTCTCGTTATTTCGGTTTGGTCTTTCGAAATAATAGGAAAATACACCTTTTATCAAAAACGTGAACAAAAATTATAAGATTATGCGTTCAGATTTGATAAATAAGTTATATTGTACATTTCTTGCAAATCGTTATTGTTTTCTTCCGTTTGTTTTGAAATCAACGAAAACATTATGTTTAACAGGTGATTACAGAACGAATACATGAATCTAAGATTACAGCAGTTCATCATTCATATCAACAAATAATTACACAGAGAGTCGGGTGCATAAATTTTGTGCAGATTATAATTAGTATATACTTAAGCCTTTTAAAACTAATAAATATCGTGCTTACTAAGAGATAACCACGTAAATCTAATATTTTTATTAATGTTTTTTTTTTTTTTCACAGAAAAAAATCACTGAAGGTTGCGAGCTTCATAAATTGTTGAGAGAACTTACCGCTTTTCCCCACTCCAGGTGCGCCCAGGACAGCTATTTTTACCTCGGATAAGGAGGACTTTTTCCTCCTGATTCCTCGTATAGCGTTTGTGGTCATATCTGCGGAGGGAATGGAAAATACAGATCTCTTTAATAATCATTAATATTCAAAAATTTCATGTTTAGTTTTTATGGCTATTATGAGATTAAAGTGAATGAGATATTTTTATGTCTCTTGAAGCATATGTTCAGAGTACTATTCCTTAAAAATTAATTTAATACAAACAAAGCAGATAATTATAGCTGATGAAGAAATGCCTCTGTAATGCATGAATGCTTGTATATCACTTTCGTAGCGTTGAACTAAACATTATCATTTGAACACTCATTAACTTGCTATGATGTCTTGCCAGCGTACATCAGTGTTGCTCACTACATAGGTTGTAATATTCTTTCTCTCTCTCTCTCTCTCTCTCTCTCTCTCTCTCTCTCTCTCTCTCTCTCTCTCTCTCTCTCTCTCTCTCTCTCTCTCATGCAAAGAAATAAGCGTTTGCTTTTCAAGGCAAAGCAATTCTCTGCGTGATGCGCTTCTCATGTATTTACAAGGTAAGATTGGTTTACCTGGGTCCTGAGAATCACTGAGCATAATTGTTTTTGAAGTGTTTAGGAATATTGAGTCAAAGTCGAGAAGTAAGGTTTATGTAGAATATAAAAGAACAGAATAACGTGCGATTGAAATCTTAAAATGATATGGGAATCGCATCAGTTTTATTGGCCGGAAAGTGTTGACAGTTATAACAAGCTGCGATCCGACCCCAAGCTTTCTCGGGACGCATGCAAGATTTTTCCCCTCACGCATAAGTTTTTAAATATTATATTCCTTACTATTAACGTAAATTAAAACTTGCTAAAATTTATGGTCAAATTGAGGCTTTTTTTTTTCACCCAAGACACTTAAAATAATTACGTTATATATTATTAGAAATAATTTTACTGTACTGTTTAACATGCACATTATTTATATTTTACATTTTCATTAAAATAAATAAATCATAACTAAACTATCCTAAAACTCCCGTATCTTTGACTCAACGCGAATAACCTTTTTTCAGACCTTTTTAGGCTCTTCCATAGACCTTTTCTACCCCCAAAAAACGACAGCAACAAAGTAGTTTGTAGGCTTGCTCCCCGTGTAAGCGAAAATTGTCCGGCAGTATACAGCCGCGACTGATTACGTCGAAACTTCTCTTGGCGATTTATTTGTTTATAGAGGCCTAGCTTATTTAACTTTATTTTCTCTGGTATCTAAATTTAGCAGTTGCCTTCGTCCTTACATCTTTATAATATACGATGCAAAGTGCTTTTTGAAAGCCAGCTACAGATGCATCAATATGAATTTGTAACTTGAGTATTATTATCGTTTTGTTTTATGCTTGTACGCTTTTGATATCTACTCAATACGAATAGAAAGCTGTTTTTATTTTAATGACCATCTATTCAGTCGCTTTTCACAAACCATTATTGTGAATGAGAGGGCATAATTTTTTTATCAATTAAATTCTCTCTCTCTCTCTCTCTCTCTCTCTCTCTCTCTTCTCTCTCTCTCTCTCTCTCTGTATGTGTATGTGTGTGTGTGTGTGTGTGTATGTGTATGTGTGTGTGTGTGTGTGTAATTATCTAAGGAATCACGAAGCTTCCTCTTCAGTCACCACCGAACCGTTGAAGACTTGACAGGCAGGAGACAAGAACTCACAGTATTGACTTCAACCAAATTACAGACCATTTTTTTGTGCCATGCCACTGGTTGAGGCTTCTACACCCGAACGTTTTTAAATCAAGAATATTTGGGGTTTTAACTTATATACCAATTCTATTACGCGTTATGATTTTATTCCATTTTGATAACAGTCCATTATCACATTGTTAAAAAAATAATTAATTGCAATATCTTCAGAATGTAATAACGATAGAAGTAGTTATCAGTGTTGACAAGACCTCGTCTTCCGTATATGCTAGTAAATTGCTTTACTTCTCGGGTATTCTGGAAGTTTTGAAAGAAAGTTTCCTTTTTTTTTCTTTTTTGTTTAAACTTAACATTATAAAATTCGAGTAGCTTCCTAACAACGGAAGTAACAAGCAAAACAGTTACCTGCTTGTATTTATATTTCTACTGTTAACAATTCATGTCTTAGCCCTCTTTCCAGTTAGTTAATTATCTTGAGAAAGGTCACTGTTTGTTCTTTCCCTTGAGAAACTTGTTGAAATCAGGGTATATTGTGGTTATTCATTTTCCCCTTTCATGACAATTCATTTGACGATCATCTTTCTCAATGATGATTCCTACAAACCTTTCATTTTATCTTGTCTGATTATTAATGTGTCCTTTCCTCTTCCATATCCAATAATAACTTCGATTACTTTTCTTTGACAGTCGTTAGATATGAAATTCACATGGATTTCTAAGTCAGTTATTCCTTAAAAGATTCACCTTTCCAATGCAGATTTTTATTATCGTTGAGTTTTTTCCTGAGGCGTAACTTTATTCTTTATTACTTTGACACTTCCTATATCCTGGTTTATAGTGGCATTTAGCTCTTTGACCTATGATTAATATGAGAAGTCTTTTTCCTTCGGATGATAATTTTTTGTACAACCTTTAAGAATGTTCCTTTTCTCATCAGGCTAGAATTACTGTTGCTTCTGTTCTTTTTTTAATAAAAGAGGTATTTCATGGCCGGTTTGGCTCTGGACCCAGGATGTTTTAAATCGTTTCGTCCATTGCATTGCCACTGATGTGTTTTATCAAGAATATATGACAGCCATCAGTAGTCTGTGAAAGGAAAGGTAAATGACGCACTGGATTTGTCAAACTATCTAATAAAGTTTTGTATGGATGAAAGAAAACTTGAACTGCGCTTATATTTGTTGAAGGTTTATTATCTCTGATTGCCATTTCAATGAGAGATTGTGCATTTTTTCTTTCCCTCTGAATGTAATCAGACTTTTACTGGGTATTTGGTAAGTATTCCGTATAGGTGCTCGTTGTATTAAATTTCAGTGCAATTCGAGTCTTGATCCTTAACATATAATTAGCAGTGATATACTGCTTTGCGGTTATTAATCGACATTCAAGTATCGCTTATAAAGGTTACTTATAAGTAACCTTTATAAGTAACCCTTGCAATCTTCAACTCCGTCATTTCGCTGAGCGGCTGAAGGACTGAGATGTAAAGTGGATGCATGGCGTCGCCGAGGCAACTGATTGCACCAGTTTACATGTCAACGCTCTCTCTCTCTCTCTCTCTCTCTCTCTCTCTCTCTCTCTCTCTCTCTCTCTCTCTCTCTCTCTCTGCCGATGTCCAGCTTTCATCTAATCTTATAACCAACGTCGCAGTTTCATTTCGTAGTTGGTATTGAATCTGTTCATACTTTGAGGGACATATTTTATAAGTTTGAATTGCGTTTAACGTTATTTCAGTTTCTTTAACCTTTGGAAGGTTATTTATGTTAAAAATAACTACTAAAGAATGCTTAAGTGATATCAATTAAATCACGGGTACTTAACAAAATGGGCACGTCCCGTAATTGTACACAATTGTAAGTTTGCAGTACTGACTGGTATATTTATTGTATTATGTGCAAGCGTTATTCTTAATGTAAATGCAAAGGATCAATTATATGATAGTTATATACACTACAATGATGTGATTGTTGTTCAAGTGATCGTTTCTTCTTCTGAAGTTACCGAGGAGAAAAAAAGAAAATATATATATATATATATATATATATATATATATATATATATATATATATATATATATAAATCTGGCTCTATGATGTTAACAGAAAACAAAGATCTCTTTATTATGTTCTGTCGGGACGGCAGAGTTTCTTATTAGCTTTCACATTTTATTATATTGTATATATTTAAAATGTAGATATTTTTTATATACATGTATACATTACATGTATGTAAACACACACACACACACAATATAAATTGTATATGGATATAACGAACATACTTGTAATATATATCTATAGCTACATACACAGAGATACCACCAGCCTGGCCAAAACCTGCGAAGAAACGTCCTCCCACAAGTTCGTTAACTTAGGGTAAAATCGATAAGAATCTTGATATTTTGACGCAAGTGAATCCTGTAGGTAAACATATGTGAAGACTATCAAATGGCCGCATAAATACTTTATTTTATGAGAAGGCTATTTTGATTTTGTTTCTTTCACTGTTGGTGTTAGCTTTTTCGCTAACGCAGGAAAGATGTGAGTTTTATCCTTTATAGGAGAAGTTTTGTTTAGCTGGTAGTTGCACAGGAATTATGCTGGTAATTTTAATTTTTCTTTGATATATATATATATATATATATATATATATATATATATATATATATATTATATATATATATATATATATATATATAGTGAATAGCTCATTGCATCTTTTAACAATAGTTCCTGTTTGGATAAATCATATTTAGAGGAGAATTTGTAAACTCGAATATGTGTGTGGAGACTGTTTAATGTGGAAGGGAGATACTGCTGAAAAAAGGGAGTCGGTACTGATTCAAATATGAATGTGTTTGGAGACTGTACTTGAGTTGGATCAGGCCGTCTGTTTGGAAAAGGATTGGTAGTAGTTCAGTAGATATTTTAGTCGGGTAACATTACTTAAAATGATTAAACTCCGGAATTGAAGAAGGCTCGAGAGCGACTGCCATGGCTTTGCAAAGATCTCTTGAACGGGCTTCCTTTACCCTCCAAAAATGATGGATGCCCAATTAGCGCTCGACAAAGACTGCCCGTGTCCCTCGTGGATACTTATACAGTTCCATTCATGAGAGATAAATAAGAGAACTTCATGATATGCTTAGTTGGCTGGGATGTAACAAGATGTCATTTACGGCATCCTTGAATAGCTGCTTGAAAGCGTTTGGACACACTGCCAAAGGAGCGTAAAAACTGACGCACATGTTCAGACGCACAGCCGTGCGTACTCGGATTTCCCCTTCCTCTTTCGCTTGTGTTTTTCGTGGAGTATAAGGTCTGGCTGCAATAATGCAGACGTTGTTCCTCTTGGCCTTTGATTGTCTATTGACTGTGATGAGTTACAGCTGCTATTAGGGAGCTTGCGAAGGGAATTAGGGAGGCATTTGAGAGGAAGATGGGAAGAGGACCGAGCGATTGGAGAGTTTGTGATGAACATTAAGAGATATTTAAACGACTATGTTGCATGTTTTATAGGTTATGCGATATCTGTGAGTGATGGAGGTTTAAGCGCCTACAAGATAATCGCCAGCCATTGACAAATTTCCGCCTGTACTTAAGAAAGTTCAGGAGTTTACAAATGTTAAAAGTAAATTCCTCAGTTAACCCAAAAGAGTAATCATTTATTGCAACCGGGACACGGTAAATTAGTATAATAGAATAATGTGGCAAAATGAAGTTTCGAATTGAAATTGCTTGTGAAGAGGTGACCCATATTTTTGTAGCAGCTTGGGAGGTAACCTGAAGCCTAAGTACACATCAACGACTAACGGTACCTAATGAAAATCATTTACACTTTAACTGACTAAACTTGGAACTTTTTATTCATATGCGCTGCGCTAATGCAGTTGTATCAATTCGAAAGTAAAAGCAAGGAGCATAACATAGGTTTGCTAAGAAATTGATCATTGGCCAAAACTTCATGCGATTAAAGGTAGAATTAGATTAATTGATAACAAACATGAAAATTGAAGGGAAAAAGAGAATCAGTGGAGGCAATATCGGGAACAGGAAAGGAACAGATGTTGTGTGATTAACAAAATATAGATATTAACCTACTAGACAGTAAGTTACAAATTATTTTTATGGGGAAAGACACCTTATGCTGGTAACTGATAGACAGAATATCATGTCCGGCATTTTTAAATTCCTTTAGAGATATGAGGGTGATGTTTAAAGATTATCCAGGCTCATCAAGAGAGGAAAGGTCTCCAGTAGATCCTGGTTTGCAGAAGCCATGATAAAAAGCATTGAACTCTGAAGGTGTCATTGGAGGAGTCCGAAGTTCTGCGTACCTTATAGTTGAAGATAAAATAGTAGGACTGTAGTTACTGACTCACAAGGTTTGTGTAGGAATGCCTCTAGAAATCAATCTTGAAACTGTCCAAGTTAAATATCTTGTTTAACAAGTAATAAAAGAAACTGTAAACCTAAGGAGGAAAATATGGGGTAGGGTACAGAACTGAAAGAGAAGTATAATAAAATATTTTACATCACAGTCGATGAATAATCAGTATAAAAATTAGACCTAAGGCTGGGTTTTTACTTGTTGAACAAACCTAAAATCAATCAGGCCCCAAGAGAGGAGGAAACCTTCATTTATGAAACTGCACTGTGATAGCCAGAAAAGCCTTCCCTTCAGTATAGACTGATGATCATTCTTTGCAAATGTTAAGATGCACAAGTCGTTGCAATAGGTGAGGCTTGAATGAGTGAGGTGCTCTCGTCTCTACCGGGACCAGGAACAGTCATTAGAATTGATGAGGGAAGAAATTTTCAACAAAATAGAGGACACTTGTTCAGTTAAGAGTATTTTCTTCACCAAGGCAGCAGTAATCTCAATGCAAATAGAGGGAAAAGGCTTATATGTCATCCTACAGGAAACCCCACATCGCCAAGGGAGGTATTTGAGGTAGAGAGCACAAGGATATAAGAAATCAGTCACTAAACCGTATTTCTGGTGATAGAAGTTCACTCTCGACGTGGTTCGGAAGTCACGTAAAGACGTTGGTCCCGTTGCTGAATAACTACTGGTTCCATGCAACGTAAATACACCATTTAAACAAACAAACAATCTCTAAACCCAGCATTTAAGCTATTTCCTGATAAGTGAAAAAGGTTAAAGGTAAGGAATCGATCAAGAACTCTATAAGCATGTTTGACAATGAATGGTTCATTCCACCTTGTCAGTAACAAAAACGACTTGGCCCTTACTACTTCCAACATCAGTTCGGAGAGAATAAAGCCACTCATTTTTGTATACTGAAGTTTCCATTCTGAGAACTTTGGCTTATGGATATAGAGACAGGGAAGACTCGTGTCAAAGGTGAAGAAAGAAAAGCTCAAACGAAAAACGGAGATAGAAACAGCTGTCTGAAGAGTTTTTTTACCAAATACGTTCACATGTAGAAGACTGAAACCCAAGTGTCTTACTGTTGATGTGTTGATGTTAAAACTGCGCAGTCAACCCCGCTCCATAGAAACCGAATTGAACAACTGAGTTTCAGGTAAAAGAGAAAAATGAAGAGGATAAAGCTAAGTGGTGTTCTACAGATTGAAGGGTAACGCTAAGACTCAAAAAACTTTTTTCCTTGTGGGACAAAAGGGACAGATTCATCTTTGATTTATAGGTTGTGCTGGAGATTTTCAAAGTGAAATGCTTTCGAGACAAAAATGACAATATCTTACACACACTTATCGAGGTTACTTCCTTAACTTCAGATGAAAACTGACAGTCTTATTAACCTTTCGACAGGTAACCGCGCCGAAAATAAATTATTTTGAAAACTTCCACTAAAACAATATAGGATTTGCTACAAAGCAGAATTCTCTGGATCATTTCATGAAGAGGGCAAGTCTTGGGCTTTGATCATATGAAAGCATTAGCAAAACTTATTCATTAAAGTAGCCTGTGACTCAGAACATACTGCATTATAGTAAAGATATTTTTACGCCACGTAATCAGATCAAGGACAGCAGAAAGCCTGAACACGATCAAGATTTGTTCATCAAAAGGGACCCCAGGCATTATCACTCTCTATTTTGACATTGACGTTAGAAGTGATTTAATGAATGTCACATGAATGATCTGGTGTTAGTGAACCGTTTGTGAGGGAGAAAAAAATCACAAAATAAAGCGTTCGGCAGAATAGTGAAGGATAGCTGGTTATTTTTACCTTGAAATGTTCTTGCGTGGTTTCTGATATAAAATAAGTTTTCTGTTACGATAAGGAGGAAGATTAACGACTTACAAGTTTCCTGGCGACGCGGCATCGAAAGGACTAAAATAGTTGCGGTGTTCATTTAAACATAATAAGTTACGAAATATGAAAGATTGCGTCAAACTGCAATGAGAATAGGACGATAATGCTCCCTTTCGAATGAAGGTAGTAGATTTCTTGTAGGAAGGACTCTCTCTCTCTCTCTCTCTCTCTCTCTCTCTCTCTCTCTCTCTCTCTCTTCTCTCTCTCAATATTACTGTATCAGCGCAAAGAGAGAAGGGGCTGTTTAACGGCTCCCGCGACCCATATTTACGAAGAATAAATCCTCTCCTCATCAGGCAGGAAGGGAAGATTTTATGAGGTATTGACTAATGGAGAAAATGAGGCCGTTTCCTAATCTAATTGTAAAATCTAATCTCGGTATCAGACCGAGGTGTCGTTTTGTTCAATCTCGTATCCTTGATGCTTGTCGTTTGGATCCTGATATTGTTTGAATGGAGAAGAGGAAGATTTTGTTTGAGTTGAGAAGAAGAATATTGTTTGAATTGAAAAGGAGAAGAATATTGTTTGAATTGAAAAGAAGAAGAATATTGTTTGAATTGAGAGGTGAATGTTACAGTCGTTAAGAAATTAGTAAATGAAAATAAAATGTTATATTGATTCAAACAACGAACCAAGCAACTCCTGTAACGAGGCTATGATATCGAGAATTAACAGCCACAATAGTGTCAAAAATATTTGTGTACAGGATTGACTCCGCTTCCCTCGTCATTCTTTTACCATTCAGTGAGACTGATGAAGGATGCGGTGTAATATCCGAAAGTCTCTCCTTGTCATTTCTAACCCTGTACTACATAAATATTTTGGACACTACTTTGGATGTTAATTCTCGATATCATAGCCTCGTTATGTGGTTCCTTACTTCATGTTTGGATTAATCTAACCTTTTGCTTTCAATTACTCGCTTCTTAACTACCGAGGATGTCACTCTGTATGCTATCGGTTGAATTTCCTTCCCAAAATAACGAAGGAGTATAAATGAGTTATTGTTGATGACATTATAGACCAGAATCCGGATATCTGCGTAGTCGTTGAAGTTAGAAGTTCACTTGGTAATAATTTCACTGACGTTCCAGAACAAAAACGGACGTAACCCCAAAATACAGATCCTCAAACTTTGCATCTGACATTTATCTTTAATGAGTTTTATGTCAAATTCCGGAAATATAGTATCCCAATAATAGTTGAGTAAGAGTGGAAAACGTTTGTTTTTACGTGGGTTTTAGATATCCTTAAATTATGAAATTTTGGGAAAAGTTTTCAAGAGGCATTTCTGGTCAAAGCAATCGTTGCTTGCACTCCAAGGGTTCATGTGGCGTCATTCCTATTTTTATCGTATAAGAGTGCGTCTGTACTGTGGTAAGTCATGTCATAGATATGCATCGGGAATTTCTCGCATGCATATCACAAACAAGCTGAATGCGAGTGCACGACTTATTAATATTCCTAGCCTGCTTCATACGATCATCTGTCATTGGCCAAAAATGCGTTCACCTTTTATGGTTGTTGTTTGCAACCTGTTTGTGACATGGATACTATAAGTTTGCTAAGTGTGTTTATGACTTGCTTTAGTGTGGTGTTGATGCGCCCTCAGATTTGAAAGTGTCTGCTTAAAGAACTGAAGAATCGAAATCTTAATTTGTATGATATTTTTATTTAACGAATTTAGAAATTTGCATGGATATAGTACATCATTGTTTCTTGTCCTTCAGTCGTCATGTATTTTTTCTTGGCAGCTAAATTAAAATGTTTTTGTTCTGACGAAAATACAAAACTTGGTCTGTCAGATGAAGACATATCCATATAAAAGACTTCAGGTTTATATATAGATAGTTCAGATTCAAGTTACCTTCAAAATCTGCTAATTTGTTTCTTTAAATGAAAGCAACGATTTTCACATGCTTTTGCATTTTTTTAAAGAAAAATATCGGAATATTTTCCTTTACAAAGTCTTAATCCCCCATAAAGTTGAATTGGCTTTGATATGCTATTAAGCATAAAGAAGCAAGGTATCAATTATATTCGGATTTGGTTAGAAGAATTAACATGTGATCTTCACCGATGTATGCAAGGTTTATGCACAGTTTTTCTAGTAAGATAATCTGAATAATAGGTCGAATAATCACAATTGTAAGAACAAACATGCAGGCGTCTTTTAACCTGTGATACTATAATGAAGATATACATGAAAAGGTTCAGGTCGAATGCCACACCTGGTTTGAATTGTGGCACTGTAAGACCTACAAACGTGAACATGTTAAAAAAAACTTAAAACTGAGAAAAACCGACTGGCATAAGAGACGCCGCGGCGCACTTGAGAACAGCGAATAAAAAAACCTATGAAAGAAGTGAGGAGGTAGATATATACGACTGGTATTCAGTTTTCGGGGGCAATATGTAATTAAGTGCATGATTACAGAGGCATGTGAGCGGGGGAGACTTCGAGAGGAGGGAAAATGAATAGAAAGCTTGATGGACGGCGTCGTGAAGGAGGGATTGTATCAGCAAATGAAAGAAATCAATAATATGGTAAGGGCATTAGTGATGCAGGCCCAAGGATAAAAGCAAGATTATGACTGATACTATATATATATATATATATATATATATATATATAATATATATATATATATATATATATGTATATATGTGTGTGTGTGTTATATATATATATATATATATATATATATATATATATATATATATATATATAGTTAGTGTGTGTGTGCATATATATATACATATATATAATATATCCCATTTATTCATTCAGACAGTTTACGTTTGAAAGTCAGAAATATTATTGAATAGGAATTTGGTTTTTTTAAAACTTAATCGCATTCCCATGAATCCACAAACAATTGGAGGATTTTTTAATTACAAGGACAAATTACAGGATTTCATGAAGTCCAATATTATTTATAAAATTGAATGCCCAAGAGTGTCTTGGTATTTATGTTGGTTCTTCACGTAGGCTGTTACAAGTCCAGTATTATAGCCATTTGGGACTAAGTTACAGAACTGGGTCCAGAATCTCTAATCCCGAGTTCTCTAATATAAGAATACATGCAAAGAGTTGTAAAATTACTATCGACAAGAAACATTTCTTTATTATTGGCACCACAAAGCAAACTACCCATCTAACTACCCTTGAGTCTTTGTTTATTAAGCACCTTTCACCTAGTTTAAACTCCAACACCTCGTCGTCTCCTCTCTCTGGCGTAAGGTTTACGTTGTGTGAAGATCTTACCGTTTTTAGTCACTCAGCTCTTTCTTTCTTTATGAATAGGTAGTTTCCTTCTCATTCTCTATTTTAACGTTCTGAGTATGTTTTATTTTTTATTGTAATTTTTAAGTTTCTTAATAAAACACGTGTACATGCCTGTCCTCTGATTGGACACCTCTTCCTTTATATTTATGGTATTCCTGATGTGATACATATATATGTATATATATCACGGGAAATAACAGCTTGATACTCTTTATAGAATACGAGTAAATGTATGACAAGGAGTAAATTGAAAGAAACGAGTGCAAAATCATTTGCCGATATTCTACGGCATTTTCAAACTACTAAAAGCCTTATTTATGTGTATGTATGTATGTATGTATGATATATATATATATATATATATATTATATATATATATATATACTATATATATATTATATAATATATATAATATATATATATATATATATATCTATATATAGATATATATATAATACATATATATATTATATATAATAATATATATATATATATATATATTTATATATATATCATATAATATATATATATATATATATATATATATATATATATATATATATATATATATATCCTATATATATATATATATTAATTATATATATATATATATATTATATTACGTGTGTAATTTACTAGGTGGCATATGATTTTAATAGTCATATACATTTTCCTCATTCTTAATCCTGGTTTCAGCTTTCCGCCCTACATCACAGCCTGGCTTAGTTTTTCTTCTTCACGGAGAGATCGTGAAGTATGATAATTCCCAACCGTAGCACCATTAAATGCGTGAGAGGCTGCAAAAATTGAGGTTAATTGGGACACGTTCCCTTCATTAGACTTTTTCCTCTTCCACTTTTTTTCCCCTAATTTCTTATAGGAAGCATGAAGCTCCTGGCTCAGTTTGGCTGCAACGTTGGAAAAATAATGAGAAGTATGTGTGCGTGTGATTAGTTGCCTTCTTAAAGATTTCAACCGTTATTTCTGTTTGTTTTTTGTTTGCTTGTCAGAAAATGTTAGGTGAATATCCCCCTCTTTGCACAGTTACCTTAATTTCACTTTTGGTTTCCAATATTTTTTTCGTCGCGTACATTTTTAATTTAGATAATGTTATGTATCTGTATTTCGTTGATTGACAGGATTGTCACAACAAGTTCTTTTTAGATAGAACGGTAAGTTTGCAACTGCGTCCGCGGGTAGTCACTTAAAATTTATACACGTTTACGTAGACACTAATATATATATATATATATATATATAATATTATATATATATATATATATATATATATATATATATATATGTATATGTATGTATATGTGTGTGTGTCTGTGTGTGTGTGTGTATAAAAAAGGAGAGAGAGAGAATGAAAGCCTTTAATTCACCTAAACGACTTTACCAATAAGTGATTTTACCCTTTTAAAAAACCTCATCTCAAGCTTCCCCACTGTTTACACTCAGTCTATTTCTGTCGGATTGGCCAATGACGCAACAGATACTGTATCCCCAAAACAGCCAGGAGAGAAAATGGTCTGTATACAATCAACTTAGATTACCTCTTCCAACGACGTTGGCCGGAGACGAAACAGCCACAATGGCCCATTGGCTCAAGAATGCTGTCTGTCTTGGTCCCTCTGACAATAGATAAGATGACATTTAGGACTCTCTCTCTCTCTCTCTCTCTCTCTCTCGCTCTCTCTCCATCTCTCGCGTTTGCCGTCTCTCTCTTCTCTCACGACGTTCTCTCGTCTCTCTCTCTCTCATCTCTCTCTCTCTCTCTCGGATGAGAATATCAATTTTATACGTTTCCTGTTCAGATGTCAGCATATGAAGGAGGTTTATATATTATATATATATATATATATATATATATATATATATATATATATATATATATATATATAAGTTATATATATATATATATATGTGTGTGTGTGTGTGTGATGTGTGTGTGTGTGCGTGTGTGTGTGTATGATTGGTAAAAATGATCTGTTACAACAGAATTCCGTCCAATAAAAGGAGCCCATAAAAACGCCAAAATATAGAAAAGTAAGTACTATATTCGGAGACTGTTGTCTCTCTTCAGGTAGGTAATGAATGAGAAAAGTTACAGAAGAGGTGGTATTTATACCAAGAGATCCATCCACAGGTAGCCATTTTAGGTCATCCTCGCTGATAATTCCTCTTTTATCTTCTTAAGTGTTGGTTGAAGGAAGACTTTATCTATGATATCTGAATCCCAGGCGGCCTTTGAGATGTTCATTACTTGTCTTTGTTTAATCAAGGCTGACTCTATCATCTAGCTCTTGTACCAACATTTGCTGCTATAAATTATATGTGACAAATTCCAGTTTATTCTGTGGTTATGGTTATTTATATAGTTAAAAATAGCTGAGCTCTGTTGTCCATACCTAACTGACCGTTTATGTTGTATTATTCTCTGGGGAAGTTATTTTCTTGTAAAACCGACGTAAGATTGGTCACAGACCGGGCATGGGATTTCGTAAACTTCTGTTTCCTTGGGGATTGTCTTTTGTTGGACGTTAATCAGGGATTTAGCTAAGGTATTTGGGTAGGTAAAGGCAAAAAGGTTAGATTTTCCGAAAGTCTGGGTCACCGTCTTAATCCTGTCCAGGTGTGGAATTTTTATTTTATTGTTGGGTGTCTCTCTGGTCTTGTCTTGAGGGGGTCAGTAGAAAATTATGTTTGCTTTATGAATTGCTTTCTCAATTATATGGTCAGGATACCTTAAAGACGAAAGCTACTTACGAATCAGTTCAAATTCCTTTTCCAGGAAATTTGGGGAACAAATTCGCAAGGCTCTTAAGAATAGGTCACTGCTGACTACGCCTATCTTGATAGAAATGTCATGATAACTAAAGTAGTGAATGTATGAAAGTGAGAACGTTGGTTTTCTGTGTATGATAAATTTGTATTCTGTCGTATCTCTGATTATTAAAACATCAAGAAAAAGAACTTTGTTGTCCGTTTCCCATTCGACTTTAAATTTGATGTTGGGCACTAATGCTTTTAATTTTGAAAGGAATTCGTTGGAATTGCCCCCATCTATTATCCCAAAATATTAGAATATCATCTACATATCTCATCCACAGCATGGTTTTGGGTTTTATTGCATTTATTATTATAGTTTCAAAGTATTCCATGTATAGATTGGCTAAAAATTAACTTAAAGGACTACCCATGCTACACCCGAATTTTTGTATATAGAATGACTCCCTGAATGAAAATACGGTATTAGATACACCTAATTCAACTAACTTTATTATTTTGTCAAAAGCCAGTTGGAAATGATCTGAACTGGGGGCTAATTTTCCCTTTAAAAACTGTAGAACATCCTGTGCTGGTACTTTTGTGAATAGGGAATCTACATCAAGGCTAAAAGTTTTATGTTGTGAAGTGGCATATGTGTTTCTCTGAATTTGTGACGAAAATCTTCCGAATGTTTAATGTGACTGGGAGAAAAAGTGCCCAAGAACGGGGAAAGGAGGGCGGCTAACCATTTAGAAATTTTATAATTGAAAGCTCCGGCACATGAGATGATGGATCTAAATGGAAGATTTCGGGGGTAAATGTAACTCATAATGATAGGATGAAAGAAGAGATAAGTCACCGAATAGGTTAAGCAAGGAGGTTAGCAGGTACGCGCAAAAACCCAGGAAGAGAATTATGGATGCCAGTGTTAAAGTGTTAGACGGCATGATTATGTGTGGATGTTGAATGCAAATGAGAGAAAAAAGGATGACGTTCACATTGTATATGTGATGTAAAACTGTGAATAATATATGTAGTTTAGACGTGTAGAAAAAATGAAAGTTTACCCTATTAGAAAAGATGAATCAAAGTGCTTTGATATAAGTTTAGATGTGTTGCAAAAATTGTAGATTAAATATCTGGAGGAGAGAGGATATTAATTTATTGTTAGATGAAGTGAAAGAATTTCTGGGACAAACGAGTCTTAATAACCACGTGCGTGTGTGTGTGTGTGAGTGAGAGTAGTAGAAGTGGGTTATTGTATAATATGATATATACTGCATATAGAATATGTTATATACATATATGTGTGTGTGTTTACATGACTGTTTCCCAAGTTCAGATAAATAAGGGACGGTTAGAGTAAGAAAGGGTAACTCTCCGTTAAAAATCTATCAAAACAAATTATGAAATGGTCGTATATTTTTATTATGAAGTACTTATGAAGTTTTTAAAAAGAAAGCAGTCACATCTTTTGACTTACTTTTGGTTCCTGTGCAGTCGGCTGCTAATATCCGGTTATTTCAAGATAATATATCACTGTTAATTACAAGATTTGCGGCACGTTTGGTATGCCAATAGTACCAATGCAGATGTCCTTTACTTAGATATATATAAAACGGAATACATCAATTCCCCGGAAAACCGGAAATACCGCGTTTCACACTCTCTCTCTCTCTCTCTCTTTCTAATGATTGGTCAACGGAAATAAATGTATGAATATATGTATGTTTATAAATATATATATATATATATATATATGTGTGTGTGTGTGTGTGTGTGGTGTGTGTGTTTGCGCGCGCGTGTGTATGTAATATATATATATATATATATATATATTATATATATATATATATATATATATAGTGTGAAGTTAATATTCATGTTAGAACAATGGTTCCGGTGTCATAGCAAAGCTGCGCAGTAGTATTTTATTCCAATATGCTTGAAAAAGCAAAACAGCAATAATAAAAGGTCAAAATGACGCGTGGAAATAAGCCGAACAGTGACAATTTGTATACATGGATGTAAGCAATTATTTCACCAAAACAAAGAACCCGGACATATCTTTTTCACAGTGCATAATTGTGGCAACTTAGCATTCCAGTTTTAAACGGTACCATATATTTTAATGCCATTTATGCCAGCCCTAAATTGCTGTATAAAGTTATGAATAACATGCAGTACTTTTTATGATTAATTTTTGTTTTTATCAACTCATGTTGAGACATTTTTGTTTGACTCGTGCGTGTAGAAATATTTTAATTAAAATGTTGAATATCGATATTTTGAAGCTGAACGCATCTATGATCTCTTATGAAAAAAAAAAAAAAAAATTCAAAAAAGTTATGAGAGATGTAAAGATTCTATACTGAAGCTATGATAAATTGCGTTTTTAATGATTAATGATATGTGTGTGTTTTTACTATTCATTTAAATAAGTCTTTATATATATATATATATATATATATATATATATATATATATATATATATATATGTATGTATGTATGTATGTTTGTGTATGTACGAGTATATATATATATATATATATATATATATATATATATATATATATATATTTATATTTATATATATATATTTTTTTTTTTTTGTTGCTAGTCCCATGTCCTCTCTTCTTCCAGGCTGCAATCCACTGCAACTGACTAACCGCCAAGCACATAATTCACTGTGTTATATTTCATTGAAGATTTTCACGA
>NC_061088.1:67368107-67383107 GCF_015104395.2 Macrobrachium nipponense
ACGACACACTCATTTGGACTCCGGAATACATCCGCTGTTTAACACACTCGTCTTTTATGCTACTAATGTACTTAAGCACTAGCTAATTTTTTTCATTCTTGACTAAGCCAATAAATAGTTTTCCTTTGCGTTAATTTTTTTTTAAGAATCTCTACGCTCTTCCTCTTTTCTTATGTTGTAAGATCATCATTCGCTTGATATCAAATATAAATCACTGTCATTCGACATTCATGGATATTGTAACAACAGATGTCAGTCATACATTAATAATCAGATATTGGATATTTGCACTTCTGAGCATAATCACCAGATGATCTTAAATACTATATATCGACAATTTCCACGTGTATTGCATCACTAGATGGGAACACAAACATTATTTTCCGTCACTTAGAACGGCATAGATTCTGTAATGCCATATTTGTACCCCAGTTATCTTATTTTAAACAGAATCCTTTGACCTTATATAGTGATGTCCCCTGGAGCTGCGAACTCACGACCTCCCTTCCCTCACACTTGCTCTACCTTTACTGGTGATGTGCCCAGCTACCCTCAGCTGCCAAAGGGTGCCAGTTCTTGCCATGGGCATTTTCCCCTCACATCATCCCCACTAGGGAATCTTAATGGGATGTTATTTTCTCCCCTTTTTTTCCGCCAAGGGTTAAGTTTATTTTATATATTTAAATTTTCATTTTTATTGCTTTCCCTTTTGTATTTTATTTATATACTTATTTTTTAGTGTTTCAATATTTTCCCTATTCTCATGTTCACCATCTCAGTTGATTTATTCGTTCATATTTTTAGATTTCCCAAGGTTCAGCATATTACAGAAACGTACCAGTACCGTTCGATTTCCCTTTAAAAATGTAAAATCGTACATGAATACTCTGTGACGTAATCACGGACTTTTTTTTTTTTTTTTTTTTTTGTCTCCAAAAACACTTAATTATTTTTTTTAAACAGTATATTTGTTTTAAGCCTCTGATCCAAGAGAACTAGAAATGTGGGTAGGATGGACATGTCTCTTAGAGAAAGTCAAGTTAAGTGAATCAGAAAGAACAGAAAGAGGAAGATAATTCAGAGGTTGGCAGGAGAGAAAGAAGTCAGTGAACCACGTAAACCAAACTTACACGATTTCTACACAGTAAATTAGGGAAAGGGAAGACTAAAGGGGGTTACGAGGTCGCCTGATAAGGGGAGGAACTCTGCTTTCCATTGCAGGGGAACAATAACTGAAAAAAAAGAAAAAAGAGAAGCACCTTCCCCATATATATATATATATATATATATATATATATATATATATATATATATATATATATATATATATATATATATATATATATATATATTGTTCACCTGTGTAATGTGTAATAAACAATTCATGCACTGAAGTTATTACAATCATACACACACACACACACACACACACGCATATATATATATATATATATATATATATATATTATATATATATATATATATATATATATATATATATATATATATATATATATATATATATATATATATATATAGTGCGTCTGCGAATAGGGAGGAATCACAGCAATGGCGTAGATGCACGTACAAGCTTTTAGTAATAGAAAAGAAATATGGTCTCGAACGGAATGCGGAATTGTTGATATTTCCAAATAATAACGTACTAACTAAGGTTATTGAGAAACTGCAGAAACAGGTGACAGTTTGAAAGTGTTTGTAAGAAGAGGAAGTTTAAAGCAAATGGAAACTTAAAGATGCGTCAATGGGTGTTAGTAAGGGTAACAAGAATGGAAGCGGTTATTTGTGTAGTATTTTGGAGTACAGTAATGGATGGCAGTAAATGGCGCCATGGCAAGTACATACAAGGATTTGGAAGAGAACTGTATTAATGAAATGGATTGTGTAGCAACTCTATAATGAAAGGGAAGAAATGGCGTTGAACGCTGATCAACTTGGAAAAGGTTGAATCGCCTAAGATAATAGGTTCGTGCAATACATATCACATAAAAAGAATTGAAAGGGTTGGGAATATGGAATATATATATATATATATATATATATATATATATATATATATATATATATCTATATATATTATATATACATATATACGAGAAAGCACGTTTCACTTATCTGGTGTCTCCAGACCATAAAATGACGATAGCGATTACCACATTATCCTTTAATTATTGAATTAAGAATGAATCTCCTATGCATATATTACCTATATAGAAAACTCATTGGCAGAGTCTGGCGTTGTATCACTCACTTCTGTCTTCAATGTTGTCTGTCTCACTTCCGGATGATGACGTCCCTATATTTCAGTCCTTATTTCATTTCATCTCCTCAGCATTTTCTAGGTTTGCTTCTCTCCTTCAATCCCAACACTTCCGATTGTGTACTGTTTTCACCTGCGTATAGTCACCCACTATCTCCAAATGACTCTTCTATCAATGTAAAAACGCTCGCCTTTTTACCACTTCTGTATCTCCACATTACCCACCCTTTTACTTCGCATTTAATATGCAATCAATTAATTTTGGAAGCTTCAACCTTATCTCATATGTTTTCAACATCCAAACTTCATTTCCATTAAGCAGAGTTAGTTCAACAATCCTTACATATATTCTAAACTTCAGTATCCATAGGTACTCCTACTTTCTTCCATCTTTTCTCAGTACTCTCTTTACATCACCTATTCTTTAAGTGAACCCTTTTTCTCCCTCTGCCATAATCCCTTGTCTTTACTCTCAAGTGCTCTTGCAAATCAGCCACTTTTATTTCTTCCACCATCGTTAGCAACAGGCACTGTTCCACCATTCTAGTTTTCATTTACTCTCGTAATCTTAGTCTATCTCACATTTACTTTTCAACTCTCTCTCTCTCTCTCTCTCTCTCTCTCTCTCTCTCTCTCTCTCTCTCTCTCTCTCAAGTCGCTGTCACCTGTCTGCAGTTTCTTTGCACCATCCCAAGAAACAATGTCAGCCATATTTATTAGCCTCTCTATAAGATAAATAGTCGCTTTTCTTAGTACACAATTTTGCATATATATTAGTTTGTTCTTTGACTTATCACATCATTACATCAGTAATTTTATTGGCTAACCATAAATACACAGCACAGCCTTTTTCCAGACCCACTTTTGCACCCATCCAGTCACATCATTACATCAGTAATTTTATTGGCTAACCATAAATACACAGCACAGCCTTTTTCCAGACCCACTTTTGCACCCATCCAGTCACTCATAAGACCTCTTAATAAGTGCTCAAAAAATCACCTGCTCTCACTACATTGCATCTCTATTAATTGTATCATCACAGGCTTTTTATAGGTCCCTGTGAACCAATAGTGTTTTCTATCTTTATTCTCAAACGTCTCTCACAAATATTTCATAAATTGTTGACTCACACACCCATTCTCCTGTTGTAAAGTTGAACTGCTCTTCCCCTGTCGATCCTTCTGTGATCTTTGTACTTTCTCAGTCAGAACCCGTCCATACACCTTATCTGTTATAGTAAGTCATGTTATACCCCAGTAATGCTTTTAGTCACCTCAGTCACCTTTACTCTTCATTCACTTCGCCCATTCCTTTGGAACCTTTCTTTTAGTTAGACATACCATACTCTTCTAAGTTCCACCTCTGTGCCACTGAAGGGTTGTTGCCATCAGTGCACCTCACGCAGTGCACTGTAGGCATTACTTAAGGTTCTTTGCAGCGCCCCTTCGGCCGCTACCTGCGACTCTTTCATTCCTTCTACTGTATCTCCTTTCATATCGTCTTCCTTCCAACTTATTCTCCACCCTCCTAACAATACTGTTTCATAGTGCAATTGTGAGGTTTCCCTCCTGTTACTCCTTAAAACCTTTTTACTCTCTGTTTCCCTTGCAGCAATGAATAACCTCATAGGTCCTAAGCCCTTGCCTTTTGGCCTAGATTTTATGTCCCATTCCATATGCATTATTAAATTTGCGTTTACCTCTTCCAATCTTCCTATTCAGATCTGTTTTATCTTCTCTACATCTACATTCAACAGTTATGCAAAATACATACATTAACAACTTATGCCTGGCTCCTCTTCAAACATCATCTCGCCATTTGCACCTTTTATTCTACGGTCGGTTTGCTTATAAACCTTTCTTTGCTGTTACTTCCCTTATTTCTCATGCCCTCATTTCTCATGTATACAACTAAATAGGCGTGTCGTTTATCCTGCAGCTGCAATTCAAATTTCTCTTTTTTATGCTAGTAAACCTTTGTTTTTATTTTGTGACTTTCATTGTTTTTATTCGCTCTTCTTACCTCCTATATCCACATACATTCCACTGAAATCCTTGAATATTTTCGCGCTCCCCATATATACGAGTATTCAGTATTCCACATAGGAAAATGAAAAGTTTTCCTCAGAAAATGCCCAACAGTTTCGCGAAACTGTTGGGCATTTTCTGAGAAAAACTCTTTTCATTTTCTTATGTGGAACACAACTGAATTTACATATCTCCGTGTCTATGAAGATTACCAGTACTATATACGAGTATGTTGTTTCTACTGCAGGGTCTTTCACCTTAGTTCATTTTCATCCAGCTTCGCTTTTTTTTTTACCGTTTTGAAACTTACTCGCTTTAATTACATTAGTGTCCACATTGTCAACACTTCATCTCCGGCTAAACTTTCCACTTTCTTCTGTTATTACATAAATATATTATTTATATTATGCACTATCACATAATATATCAGTATTAATACGCACATTATACCGAATATACTGCAAAGTATGTATGTCTGAGAAAGCATCCTCGTAAATATGCCAATGAAAAAGACACGGAAATGATTTACAAGACGTCAACTTAAGTTGACTGTTCTGGTTGAACCCGTGAAAGGTTTGACTAGAGTTCATATCAATAATTTTCCATTATTATTTTTATTTTCCTTACGAGTTGATTTTTGTACTCTCCTGTTGTTTCAAAAAGTAAAGTCACCTTGCTTCTGAGATTTATTGTTTGTGTGGGTAAATGGAAATGGTGCCGTTGATTCCAGGTTTTTAAACCGTTCTTTTGTGTGATTTCATTCACTATTCATACCTTTAATTAGTAATTTCTGTATAAGATTTTATAGTGGAGACAATAGTGAGGATGTGTTACTGCATTTGTTTTTTTTAGGAATCTTTTGTAATTTTTCTTATTTTGATTGGTGGCTGTTTCCAATATATATTTTGTAGCAGTATTCATTTTTCCATCCTGTGCGTGTAATTGCTGTAGCAAATCGCATTGGGTGAAGGCAAGCATTCCATGCATATAGGAGTATTTATTTTCTCTGTTTGTGGTAACTACATTTCTTTTAGAATTAGCTCGTTAGTGCCTTCCTCCAACCTCGATGAATGTGGCCATTGTAATCCATAATTCAGTAGGATATGCTTGATAGTTTTTTATGAATATTGAATTTCACTCTATGGTTTCAGTATTCTTTATGTGTCTATTTCGATTTTCTTTTATGGAGTACCACATGCAAACTAATGGCATTTTACTTGCCTGATAATTGATTTTGCTCTTCCTATTTGAGGATGGTGTAGGTGAGCGCTCGCCAGGTAAATGTAATCATGTTGTGAATTCACTCAATGGAAATGAGAAGCATTTCCACAACCTAATATGATCGGTAAACTTCGACTTCTTTTTATATTACGTAAAGATTTCGACATAGATTTTAGAGACAGAAGTTTTTTATCACAGTCTTTCAGTTGCATTATTATCCTACTTTGCAAATGAGGCAGTGGCGGTGGCCTCAGCCTTAACCCCGTTGCTGCTTCCATAATACTGTTTATATAAGGATATTATTTAAGAAGTCATCCAATTCGTGAAGAATTTCGTTCCATAAAACAAGATCTATTTGTAAATGGGAAAAAGGATTGTCAGTTACCCCTCTTCGATTCACTAAATCAAGAATAACAGAAGACTGACTCGTTTTCAGCACAACGGAAAATCGACAAATAGTTGTGCTCGTACTCAACTGTTTCCTCTTCATAACAGTGATATTCCAATGCTTCTCTCTTGTGACAGCGTTTTTGATAGCCTTGCTTTTAACTGGTCCGATGATATAGTACTGTTCTGGTTGCCACTCAGAGGTCTCGGGTTCGCGTCTCCCTAAGGGCGATGAAAAATCACTGGCTCTGTATCATGATCAGTTACTGCTGCAGTGTGGGGTCTGTGGTGGGAGGTTGAAACCAGCATTCTCTGGAGGCTTCAATTTCAAGTCAGTGGCCCCTGTGTGCTTGTTCCACGTGAATAGTTTTTATCTACTGAAATAATAATAATGATAATAATAATAATAATAATAATAATAATAATAATAATCATAATATATAATGATAATTCATATTAGACATTAAAATGTAATTATTTCTAAAACTTGTTGCGAACTTGCAACGATAGTTCATTGCAGGTGCCTAATTAAAGAACCCCGAACTTAATTTAACAACCAATGTAATGGTCTTTGATAACAAATTTCTTTAAAATACTCAATGTCATATTTATATTGTTCAGAATTTTAAGCCAGAACCAAGGAAAGTTAAGATTTCTTATAACAAGACTCATCCTTGTCTATATGCAAGTTGCCCCTTTGAACTGAAAGCCTCTATTCTCTAGAAAAAAACTCTCTTTGCTCCCATTGGCTGTCCTGAATTTAACCCCCACAGGGGAAAACCCAGATTTGGGCAGAGCCTACCAGGCAAGATTTTAAAAGGGCAGGGACACAGCAGCTCACTCTCAGAGCTTGCTCAGAACTAAAAGAACTCAGAACTTCCTCAGACCTCGCCCTGCAGACTCCACTTCACCCCTTCTGCTCCCCCTGCCTCCTCTAGGGAAATCCCTAGTATTTTTATACCTCCTTAGTGCACAGGAATATCAGAAGCTAAGAAGACTACCAAGCCCAGGATTTCCAGGTACTGTGAAAGTAAATTCCAGTTCAGCCAGGGAATTGTTTTGCCTTTTGTCAGTAATTCATTTCCATTTTTCCAAAGTGACTCCCCCCCACCACCCCCACTCCTTTGTTCAGCTCCTCACTCCCCCAATCTTGGTTCAATGCTGTGATTACTTCCCTTGTGGTGCTAGTAAACATCCCCTAGTTAATTCAAGCAACGTAATAGTTCTTTCTGTGTAAACTCCCAGTCATTCCATTCCCCTTAAGTGGTTTGTAAATTTTTAAATTGAGAGAAAGTAGTGTGTAACGTCCCCCCAAGTGTTCCCTCGCCTCAGTACTCATGCTAGGATGCAATCTCTTTGCAGACAAACACCATGCCCGGTTGTGGGAGAAATTGGGAACCCCTTGGAATAAGTCTTGCATTACAATAACCCGTTTGCGCAAAATTCTGAACACCGTGTCTGGTTGCCCACGTGTTTCTGGTGGATCAACAATCAACCACCTTATTAGTTCCTGGACCTATGTAAATTAATGTAAATATAGTGCATTTAAAACTAGACTCCAGCTTTTATGTAAATTCCTCCTTCCTCAGTTATATTGGCCTTCTGCCATAGTTTTTTTTTTTTTTTCTTTTGTTGTGATCTCTTGTTACTCAATTCAAGGCCAATTAATTTTAGCGTTAGATTACATTTTTCAGGAGTGAACGAGCAGTTCAGAACAAAATGGCGACCTTATGCTAGAATCGTGAAAAAATAATTGTCATTTCCAGTCGTGCAGCGATCATTAAAACTGGTATCGTGAAAGAAATAAATCTGAATTCCTTTAATAATTTTATGAGCAAGCAAAAACAAGGTTTCCCAATTCTCCACAACAGGAAAAAGGTAGATTTTATTTTCTTGTTATTTGTGTAGAACTAGGTATTCTAGTTAGGGGTTTAAAATCTGACTGCCATTATAGCGATAGGAAGAGAGACCACGTGTATGCCGATAGACTAGAGAGAGAGAGAAATTTTAACCTTTGCATAAAGCATAGAGGTATTTAGGGAGTAAAATTCAAAACGAAAATAACTGCCATATATCGCAAATCTCGCATTGTAAAGATATTTCATGTTTTTTTTTACGTGAATAAATGCGCTGTTCATTGCCTGAGTGCACACTCTCTCTCTCTATCTCTTTCTCTCTCTTGAGGTTGCTTGCAGGTCTAAACAGGATAGAATTTAAATCCCTGGCCATGTGTCTACTCGAGCCCTATCCATGGCCGTTTATTAACAAAAGAATAGATGAGTCAATAAAAAAAAAAAAACAAGTGTTAGCATATATTCTTAACGTCAGAATAAGGAAAATCACCGGTAAGCATTTTATTTATTGCTTACACAAAGGGCACATGGTACCCTCACCCAACTTTCGCTACCGCAGCCTTGAAAATCTTGTGTGATTCACCTCTTCTGTCTAGCCGACCCGTGTGCAGGCCTAATTCTCCGGGGATTTAAATTGGAAGAATTGGAAGGTCTTAGTTTCACGAGAGATAGCTAGAGTGAAAGGGGGTACATTTTAGGGGGTTGTGTGGAGGCGGTAGATTATGCAGCAGTGAGAGATTTTTATTCTGGTTCTTCCTCTTCCCTTTAATGTATACGAGCTAGCGTTTAAAATACCAATTCTGAGCTTAGCTAGATTGAAAGGGTAAGATAGACCAGGGATTTGCATTGGTAAAAAAGAAAAAATAATCTTTATCCCCTTTTTGTCTTAATCCTCGAGACGATATAAAAAAAAAGGGGAGACCCCATATACATTTTATATTATCAACTGCATGGGCCACGTTTTTTCACGTTGAGTTTCAGTGAAATTCGTGACCAGCTTCTTCCTTTTTATTGACAAACCCGTACTCGCATTGAGATTCCGCTTTTACGAAATTCATTTGCTACTTCACGACTTTTCACGTTGAGTGTTCTGTGAAATTCGGGACCAGATACCTTCTTTTTTATTTACTAAGCCATATTCGCATTGTGTTTTCCCCAATTACAAAATCCGTTTGCTACTTCACGACTTTTCACGTTGAGTGTTCCGTGAAATTCCTTCTTATTTATTCACAAACCTGTACTCGCATTGAGATTTCCACGTTTACAAAATTCATTTACTACTTCACAACTTTTCACGTTGAGTGTTCCATGAAACTCGTGACCAGATTCCTTCTTTTTATTCACAAACCCGTATTTGCGTTGATTTTTGCACGTTTACGAAATTCATTTGCTACTTCATGACTTTTCACGTTGAGTTTTCTGTGAAATTCGCGGCCAGATTCCTTCCTTTTTATTCACACACCCATACTCACGTTGAGATTTCCACGTTTACGACATTTGTTGCCAAATCCATTATCGGCGTCGAGTTTTCCGGCGAACTGTAAATTACAGAGATTTTACGGCGTGAGTTTTCTGCAGCGCTACACGCCAGTAGTAACTATATTTACAGGGGTTTTACAGCCATCTTGCTAAGTATCGTCATTGAGTATTCCGCATACCCCTGCCGACATTTGCAGTTTTGCGACTGTCTTCCATCATATTGTTCTCAGACTAGACTAATCGGGTTTTACTGCTGAGGAGATGGCTAGTAACGCAGCAATGGAGGAGGCTAAGGCTCCTGCCCACCAGGTCCGAGCTTTCGATGACACTGGTGCGCAGGTATCCATCATTCGAGAAGATAAAATTCCTTACGGAGCTCAGGTAGATAGGCACCAATTCATCACAATAGAGAGCCTCAACCATGTCAAGATGTTCTTGCCTACTGTCCTGTTGACCTCACTGTTCTAAGATATGTACCTGTATACCAGGAGGTTATGACATCCTGGTAGGGCAAGATTTTAAGTCTCCTCCTACCTTTATACCGTATTAGGGCCCCCGCCCTTACAGCTGCAGGCCCATTCCACGGGCCTCCACGTACCTTTGCACAGCCAGTGCCACTTGAAGGTGCCAGGCAGTGCCAAGCTCCATTCCTATGGATGTTGAGCCACGCTCGAGTCCCCTCATTATGCCAGAAATGGCCTCGGTGCCAGTGCCAAGGCATTACGAGTCTCCCTCTTGGAGCTCCTAAGTCCCAGTCGCTTTCCCTCAACTGGCTTGGCCCCACTACCCATGCCGGCAGTCGAGGAAGAGCCAGTTCCAATTGGAATCCTCCAGGACACCCATGACCATAGTGGACGCTCCACCAACAGTGCGGCCTCGCAAACCGCCCCAGAGTCGGTCCTCCCAATGGGTAAGCCCATCCCAAATACCATTACCTCATCCAATCCCCCTCCATCAGCAGATAACCATCAGCAGATAACCGGTCCCGGAGTAATGATTACTCTGCCGAATCCTACTTGGCAGAACTCAGGGAACTGAACCACGCATCATTAGGCACGGGGACAAGTGTCAAGGCCCCGGTTGTCACAGCAGCGGGAGCCAATGCCCCTCTGGCATCTTGAGAGGGCTTAAGGTTTTCAAGGCCCCCAATGGCATCATCAAACTGACCTCAACGAGGTTGAAGGAAGAAGGGAAAAGGGCGTCAAGGTTTTCCAAAACCTTACGAGAGTCAATAGTCTCTCCGCACTAGTGCCTGGCACAGTGCCACCCTCTTATAGAGAATTCTGACCCTCTCCACCCAAAAGAGAGTGCCAGATTCTGCTACTTCTACTTCCTTCTTATCCTTTTGTAACTTTCTATCTTTTTTGTACTGTCTATATCTTCTCTTCCATAGTTTCCTTTCCTCTTCTTCATCACCTATAGGCATTTATTGTATATTGTATGCTCTGCTTAGGCAGAGCCACACCTGCCAGCTATTCTGGCCTTATAAATTAATACTTCATTATGAACTACTATTATCAAAGTGCCACAATTGGCACAGTGCCCTATTCTAGGCACTTAGCATCCCATTTGACTAGGGAAAATTTTAGCCAGTAAAAATTGCTATAGCTTTAGGGGTATTTTCGAATCCTGGCTCGTTTATACATTGTTTTGATTTGATTTCTGATTTAGTGTTACTTCCTAGTCTATATTTTGCAAAATTGCCATTGTCTCTAATGAGACTTATATTTTGTGTAATCTTATTTCCTCTACGGAAAATTACTTCATTAATTCCATACATGTTAGTTTGCACTAATGTTTACTATGATGTAGTTAATATTGTTAGGCGTCTTTTTGTTACAAGACAAAGTCACTTAACGAAATTGTAGGGCTATTAACACACCTGAACATGTCATATCGCCACATCAGGTAAACTAACAGTATGCGTTGCCTTAAACAATTAAGCTGGCAGTATTATATATGATATAATGTACCCTGTAGGTTAAGTTTTATCTAATCATTATTTGCCATTCATTGTCATTCTCAGTGTGACGTTATATTTTAAGAGTATTCTTTATTGGAATATAGCAAGTTGTTAGTCTTTAGTCACGTCACACTTTATTTTCTAATTAATCATTAATCCTCTGCCTGTCGAGTAAACCTTCATGAATATTATCATCGACAGAGTTTGAATCTTGCTCATATTATAAGCCCACCCAAGGGAGTATGGAAGGCTCAGTAATTTGTATTTGTCATTTGTCCTTGTTTCTGGCTTGTCTTGTCCATTCCAACCTGTCTTGGGTTGAAATGTCCTCTAGAGTGGGGAGGTGTTCAGGATTTTAAGCCAGAACCAAGGAAAGTTAAGATTTCTTATAACAAGACTCATTCATCCTTGTCTATATGCAAGTTGCCCCTTTGAACTGAAAGCCTCTATTCTCTTGAAAAAAAACTCTCTTTGCTCCCATTGGCTGTCCTGAATTTACCCCCCAAACAGGGAAAATCCGGATTTGGGCGGAGCCTACCAGGCAAGATTTTAAAAGGGCAGGGACACAACAGCTCACTCTCAGAGCTTGCTCAGAACTAGAAGAACTCAGAACTTCCTCAGACCTCGCCCTGCAGACTCCACTTCACCACTTCTCCTCCCCCTGCCTCCTCTGGGGAAATCCCAAGTATTTTTATTCCTCCATAGTGCACAGGAATATCGGCAGATAAGAAGACTACCAAGCCCAGGATTTCCAGGTACTGTGAGAATAAATTCCAGTTCAGCCAGGGAATTATTTTGCCTTTTGTCAGTAATTCATTTCCATTTTTCCAAAGCGACTCCCCCCCACCACCCCCACTCCTTTGTTCAGCTCCTCACTCCCCCAATCTTGGTTCAATGCTGTGATTACTTCCCTTATGGTGCTAGTAAACATCCCCTAGTTAATTCAAGCAATGTAATAGTTCTTTCTGTGTAAACTCCCAGTCATTCCATTCCCCTTAAGTGGTTTGTAAATTTTTAAATTGAGAGAAAGTAGTGTGTAACGTCCCCCCAAGTGTTCCCTCGCCTCACTACTCACGCTAGGATGCAATCTCTTTGCAGACAAACACCGTGCCCGATTGTGGGAGAAATTGGGAACCCCTTGGAATAAGTCTTGCATTACAATAACCCGTTTGTGCAAAATTCTGAACTTCGTGTCTGGTTGCCCAGCCACGTGTTTCCGATGGATCAACCATCAACCACCTTATTAGTTCCTGGACCTATGTAAATTAATGTAAATATAGTTCATATAAAGCTAGAGTCCAGCTTTTATGTAAATTCCTCCTACCTCAGTAACATTGGCCTTCTGCCATAGTTTTTTCTCTTTTCTTCGTTGTAATCTCTCGTTCCTCCATTCAAGACCAATTTTTTCAGTGTTAAATTACATTTTTCAGGAGTGAACGAGAAGTTCAGAACAATATATACATATATATATATATATATAAATATATACCTATATATATAGAATATATTATATATATGTATATATATTTACATATATATATCCTTGAATGCTTTCAAGATTTAAGTAACAAGCATTAATATTTACTGAAAATTTTTAGGAAAAGAAAACAAAAGGATTAAGTGATTATTGATGCTTAAAATACGTTTTTACCGACATGTGATTCAAATCAAACATGTAATGCAACTATTTTTATAATTTTTTTGTTTTCGTCTATCACAGTCCTCCAATTCGACTGGGTTCCGGGTTGCATCCTGCCTCCTTAGGAGTCCATCACTTTTCCTACCATGTGCGCCGTTTCTAGGATCACACTCTTCTGCATTAGTCCTGGAGCTACTTCAGCCTCTAGTTTTTCTAGATTCCTTTTCAGGGATCTTGGGATCGTGCCTAGTGTTCTTATGATTATAGGTACAATTTCCTCTGGCATATCCCATATCCTTCTTATTTCTATTTTCAGGTCTTGATACTTATCCATTTTTTCCCCTCTCTTTCTCTTCAACTTTGGTGTCCCATGGTATTGCAACATCAAGGAGTGATACTTTCTTGATTTTGTCAATCAGCGTCACGTCTGGTCTATTTGTACGTATCACCCTATCTGTTCTGATACCATAGTTCCTGAGGATCTTTGCCTGATCGTTTTCTATCACTCCTTCAGGTTGGTGCTCGTACCACTTATTACTGCAAGGTAGCTGGTGTTTCTTGCACAGGCTCCAGTGGAGGGCTTTTGCCACTGAATTATGCCTCTTTTTGTACTGGTTCTGTGCAAGTGCCGGACATTCGCTTGTTATGTGGTTTATGGTTTCATATTTTCGTATTCCATTTTCGTATTCCACTTCCTACAATGGGAGAGATGTTATTTCCATCTATCGTTCTTTGAACATATCTGGTTCTTAGGGCCTGATCTTGTGCCGCTGTTATCATTACTTCAGTTTCCTTCTTGAGCTCTCCCCTCTGTAGCCTTTGCCATGCGCCATCGCTGGCTAGTTCTTTAGTCAGTCTCATGTATTGTCCGTGCATTGTTATGTGCCAGTCCTCTGTTCTGTTTGTCATTCTCCTGTCTCTGTATATTTGTGGGTCTTCGTCTACTTTTATCAGTCCTTCTTCCCATGCACTCTTTAGCCACTCGTCTTCACTGGTTTTCAGATATTGCCCCAGTGCTCTGTTCTCGATGTTGACGCAGTCCTCTATACTTAGTAGTCCTCTCCCTCCTTCCTTTCGTGTTATGTATAGTCTGTCCGTATTTGCTCTTGGGTGTAGTGCTTTGTGTATTGTCATATGTTTCCTAGTTTTCTGGTCTATGCTGCGGAATTCTGCCATCGTCCAGTCCACTATTCCTGCGCTGTATCTGATTACTGGCACTGCCCATGTGTTTATGGCTTTTATCATATTTCCGGCGTTGAGTTTTGACTTGAGTATCCCCTTGAGTCTCCGCATATATTCTTTCCTAATCGTGTCCTTCATCTCTTGGTGTTTTATATCCCCTCCTTCCATTATTCCCAGGTATTGGTATCTCGTCTCATCTATGTGCTTGATGTTGCTCCCATCTGGTAGCTTTATCCCTTCAGTCCTTGTTATTTTGCCCTTTTGTATGTTGACTAAGGCACATTTTTCTATTCCGAACTCCATCCTGATACAATCCTTACAGTCTGGATTAGGGTATCTATTTCCTTGATGCTCTTACCATACAGCTTGATGTCGTCCATGAACATCAGATGGTTAATTCTGTTGCTTCTTTTCTTGAGCTGGTGCCCAGCATCCATCTTCTGCAGTACTATTATCATGGGAATCATGGCTACTACGAAGAGTAGTGGGGACAGTGAGTCGTACTGGAAGATCCCTCTCCTGATAATAACCTCTGCTAGTCTTATTATTATTATTATTATTATTATTATTATTATTATTATTATTATTATTATTATTATTATTATTATTATTATTATTATTATAATTATAAATTAATTATAATATAATTATAATTATATTATTATTATTATATTATTATTATTATTATTATTATTATTATTATTATTATTATTATTATTATTATTATTATTATTATTATTATTATAGTAGGCTTAATAATGAATGAAGGGGTAATGGAAACATGAAAACAAAAACTAACGAAGAAGGAAGGGAACATAAAACAATCCGAATTAACGTAGATGACTATAACATGACATCCGTAATAAGTAACTAACTGCTTCAGTCAGCCAAGAGTTTGATAACATTTATAAACCAATTATTGAGCGATATATTTTCGTGTCTATGAAGATTACCAGTATACATATACA